>NW_027063527.1:0-33269 GCF_032884065.1 Artemia franciscana | reverse complement strand
GCCCTTGAGCTTTGTTGATGGTGATTGCTAATCGACCATTCCCTGAGTCGCCATCGTCATTTATATATCCCCCTGTGCACCCCGGCGTCCCCTTTGTAGTTATGTCCCTGTGTCCCGGTCGTCATTTATATTCCCTGTGTCCCAGTGTTCCAGTCTGTGATTTCTCTTTGACTGTCCCGGGCGTCATTTATATTCCTTGTGTCCCGGTGTCCCGGTCGTCATTTATATCCCCCTGTGCCCCCCGGCGTCCCCATTGTAGTTGTGTCCCTGTGTCCCGGTCGTCATTTATATTCCCTGTGTCCCCGGTCGTCATTTGTATCCCGGTGTCCCGGTCTGTATATACATTTGTTTTTTAGTTTTGTTTTTCTCCTTTATTTTTTTCCTTTTTTCTTTTTTTTCTTTTTTAGTTTATTTAGATTTTTAGATTTTTTAGTTTTTTTATTAGTTTTTAGTTTTTTTGTAGTTTTTACCATTTTTTTTAGTTTTTTTAGTTTTTTTTTTTTTACTTATGTCCTGGTCGTCATTTATACTCCCTGTGTCCCGGTCGTCATTTGTGTCTCGGTGCTTTGTTGATTGCTAATTTATATTATATTTATAATTATATTTTTTATATTTATTAATATTTTTTTAGTTTTCTTTTTCTCTTATTTTCAGTTTTTTCCTTTTTTTTTAGTTTTTTCTTTTTTAGTTTTTAGTTTTTTTGTTTTTTACCTTTTTTTAGTTTTTTTAGTTTTTTTAGTTTTTTAGCTTTTTTAGTTTTTTTATTAGTTTTTAGTTTTTTTTTAGTTTTTGCCTTTTTTTTAGTTTTTTCAGTTTTTTTTAGTTTTTAGTTTTTTACCTTTTTTAGTTTTTTTTTAGTTTTTTAGCTTTTTTAGTTTTTTTTTTCTTTTTAGTTTTTTTTGTAGTTTTTACCTTTTTTAGTTTTTTTTCTTCTTTTGTATTAGTGTGAAATAATTCAGACGTCATATGCGGACAAACACGACGTCACTCGACAGACAGACAGACAGACATAACCCACAAACAACTTATTTTTATATATATTTATTCATATTTTTTTAGTTTTCTTTTTCTCTTTTATTTTTCAGTTTTTTCCTTTTTTTTAGTTTTTTTCTTTTTTAGTTTTTAGTTTTTTACCTTTTTTAGTTTTTTTTAGTTTTTTTAGTTTTTTAGCTTTTTTAGTTTTTTTATTAGTTTTTATTTTTTTTGTAGTTTTTGCCTTTTTTTATTTTTTTCAGTTTTTTTTAGTTATTAGATTTTTACCTTTTTTTAGTTTTTTTTTAGTTTTTTAGCTTTTTTAGTTTTTTTTTTCTTTTTAGTTTTTTTTGTAGTTTTTACCTTTTTTAGTTTTTTTCTTCTTTTGTATTAGTTTGAAATAATTCAGACGTCATATGCGGACAAACATGACGTCACCTGATCCACACACAGATCCACACACAGACAACTTATTTTTATATATATAGATAGATACAGTTTCATTTCAGTTTTTTTTCTTTTTTAGTTTTTTCTTTTCTTAGTTTTTTTCTTTTTTAAGTTTCTTCTTTTTATTGATTTGTTTTCTTCAATTTGTCAATGTTCATTCTAATATTGACACTTGAAAAAATCTTTACGTGCCAAGCAAGCTAAAGCTCCAACAATTTATAATAAACCTCAAAATTTGGGGTATCTGTTTTAAGATTTTCGAATTACCTTAATCTTTTGTCAAAATATATTGAAATATTTGTGCAATTCCCAGTTTTTTTTAGTTTTTTCTTTTTTTAGTTGTTTAGCTTTTTTTTAGTTTTTTCTTTTTAGTTTTTTACCTTTTTATTTTTTTATTTTTTTTACATTTTTCTTTTTAAGTTTTTTCTTTTTTAACTTTTTTTAATTTTTATATTTTTTTTAGTTTTTTCTTTTTATTTTTTTTTTTTAGTTTTTTGCTATTTTTCTTATTTCAGTTTTCTTTTTCTTCTTTATTTTCAGACGTCATATGCAAACCCTCAATACAAAAATACATACAACTTATTTTTATATATAGATAAGATATAATCTGGCGTAACAGACATAGTTTAACAGACATAAAAGACAGACAACTTATATATATATATATATATATATATATATATATATATATGTTTTTAACTACGTAAAACTTGCGAATATACAACATTCTTTGCTGTCCCATTGTCTGTGCATATAAATAGATTGTCAGGTTTACCGACTCTTGAACATGCAACATATAATGGTCCATGGGAAAACAATCCGTATTCAGATCTATACCTCATGATTCTAATGATTGCCCTTGAGCTTTGTTGATGGTGATTGCTAATCGACCATTCCCTGAGTCGCCATCGTCATTTATATATCCCCCTGTGCACCCCGGCGTCCCCTTTGTAGTTATGTCCGTCATTTATATTCCCTGTGTCCCGGTCGTCATTTGTGTCCCGGTGTTCCAGTCTGTGATTTCTCTTTGAGTGTCCCGGGCGTCATTTATATTCCTTGTGTCCCAGTGTCCCGGTCGTCATTTATATCCCCCTGTGCCCCCCGGCGTCCCCATTGTAGTTGTGTCCCTGTGTCCCGGTCGTCATTTATATTCCCTGTGTCCTGGTCGTCATTTGTATCCCGGTGTCCCGGTCTGTATATTCATTCGTTTTTTAGTTTTGTTTTTCTCCTTTATTTTTTTTCCTTTTTTCTTTTTTTTTCTTTTTTAGTTTATTTAGATTTTTTAGTTTTTTTATTAGTTTTTAGTTTTTTTGTAGTTTTTACCATTTTTTTACTTTTTTATATTTATTAATATTTTTTTAGTTTTCTTTTTCTCTTATTTTTCAGTTTTTTCCTTTTTTTAGTTTTTTCTTTTTTAGTTTTTAGTTTTTTTTTGTTTTTTACCTTTTTTAGTTTTTTTAGTTTTTTTAGTTTTTTAGCTTTTTTAGTTTTTTTATTAGTTTTTAGTTTTTTTTTAGTTTTTCCCTTTTTTTAGTTGTTTCAGTTTTTTTTAGTTTTTAGTTTTTTACCTTTTTTTAGTTTTTTTTAGTTTTTTAGCTTTTTTAGTTTTTTTTCTTTTTAGTTTTTTTTGTAGTTTTTACCTTTTTTAGTTTTTTTTCTTCTTTTGTATTAGTGTGAAATAATTCAGACGTCATATGCGGACAAACACGACGTCACTCGACAGACAGACAGACAGACATAACCCACAAACACCGGTCGTCATTTATATTCCCTGTGTCCCGGTCGTCATTTGTATCCCGGTGTCCCGGTCTGTATATACATTCGTTTTTTAGTTTTGTTTTTCTCCTTTATTTTTTTCCTTTTTTCTTTTTTTTCTTTTTTAGTTTATTTAGATTTTTAGATTTTTTAGTTTTTTTATTAGTTTTTAGTTTTTTTGTAGTTTTTACCATTTTTTTAGTTTTTTTAGTTTTTTTTTTTTACTTATGTCCTGGTCGTCATTTATACTCCCTGTGTCCCGGTCGTCATTTGTGTCTCGGTGCTTTGTTGATTGCTTACCGCTTTGGCGCTTAACTCAAAGAATCATTTGGATGTATTACCGCGGAGTGACTTGAACTTGCATCCTCCGAATTCGAAAGAGAACTTCAAATCTAATCTGCTACGGTAACTATTAGTACATATTGTATTATTGAATATGTGATTAACATGGAGTGATAGAGAAAATGAAAAAAAACTTTGTTGAAAATGGAAAAATCTTTACGTGCCAAGCATGCTAAAGCTCCCACAATTTATATTAAACCTCAAAATTTGGTGTATCTGTTTTAAGGTTTTCGGATTACTTTAATCTATTGTCAAAATATATTGAAATATTTGTGCAATTCCCAGTTTTTTTGTTTTTTCTTTTTTTTAGTTTTTTAGCTTTTTATAGTTTTTTTTTAGTTTTTTATCTTTTTTATTTTTGTACGTTTTTTCTTTTTAGGTTTTTTTCTTTTTTTAATCTTTTTAATTTTTATTTTTTTTTTAGTTTTTTCTTTTTAGTTTTTTTTTTAGTTTTTTACCATTTTTCTTTTTCCGAATTACTTTAATCAATTGTCAAAATATTTTGAAATATTTATGCAATTTCCAGTTTTTACATTCTAGTTTGTTTTCTTTTATATATGTAGAAGATATAATCTGGCGTAACGGACAGACAACTTATTTTTATATATATAGATATATATAAAAATAAGTTGTCTGTGGATGGATGGATGGATGTGTCAGGTGACGTCACCTGAAAAAACTGGATTAGGTGACGTCAAAACTGAAAAAACTAAAAAAAGGCAAAAACTACAAAAAAAACTAAAAACTAATAAAAAAAATAAAAAAGCTAAAAAACTAAAAAAACTATAAAGGTAAAAACCAATAAAAAACTAAAAAAAAAACTGAAAAAACTAAAAAAAGGCAAAAACTACAAAAAAAAACTAAAAACTAATAAAAAAAGTAAAAAAGCTAAAAAACTAAAAAAACTAAAAAAACTAAAAAAAGGTAAAAAACTAAAAAAAATAAAAAATAAAAAAAAACTAAAAAAAAGGAAAAAACTGAAAAATAAGCTAAAATAAAGGTAAAAACCAATAAAAAACTAAAAAAAAAGGAAAAAACTAATAAATGACGACACTCAAAGAGAAAGCGACCAGGACAAAAGGAATGTTCGATTAGCAATCAACAAAGCACCGGGACACAGGGAGTATAAATGACGACCAGGACATAAGTAAAAAAAAAAAAAACTATCTATATATATAAAAATAAGTTGTCTGTGGATCTGTGGATCGTGGATCAGGTGACGTCACCTGAAAAAACTGGATCAGGTGACGTCAAAACTGAAAAAACTAAAAAAAGGCAAAAACTACAAAAAAAACTAAAAACTAATAAAAAAGCTAAAAAACTAAAAAAACTAAAAAAAAGGCAAAAACTACAAAAAAACTAAAAACTAATAAAAAAAATAAAAAAGCTAAAAAACTAAAAAAACTAAAAAAAGGTAAAAAACTAAAAAAACTAAAAACTAAAAAAAAACTAAAAAAGGTAAAAACTAAAAGAACTAAAAAAGAAAAAAATAAATGACGACACTCAAAGAGAAAGCGACCAGGACAAAAGGAATGTTCGATTAGCAATCAACAAAGCACCGGGACACAGGGAGTATAAATGACGACCAAGACACAAGTAAAAAAAAAAATTAACAAAACTAAAAAGAAGGTAAAAACTACAAAAAAACTAAAAAGAAAAAAAAACTAAAAACTAATAAAAAAACTAAAAAATCTAAAAATCTAAATAAACTAAAAAAGAAAAAAAAAGGAAAAAAATAAAGGAGAAAAACAAAACTAAAAAACGAATGTATATACAGACCGGTACACCGGGATACAAATGACGACCGGGACACAGGGAATATAAATAACGACCGGGACACAGGGACACAGCTACAACGAGGACACCGGGGGAAACAGGGGGATATAAATGACGACCGGGACAAAAAAACTAAAAAGAAATAAAAACTAAAAACTAATAAAAAAAACTAAAAAATCTAAAAATCTAAATAAGCTAAAAAAGAAAAAAAAAGGAAAAAAATAAAGGAGAAAAACAAAACTAAAAAACGAATGTATATACAGACCGGGACACCGGGATACAAATGATGACCGGGACCCGGGACACAGGGAATATAAATGACGACCGGGACACAGGGACACAACTACAACGGGGACACCGGGGGAAACAGGGGGATAACCTGACAATCTATTTATATGCAAAGACAATGGGACAGCAAAGAATGTTGTATATTCGCAAGTTTTACGTAGTTAAAACCATATATATATATATATATCTATATTCACAGGTGGGACATAGGGACACAACTACAATGGCGCGTAACTATTATGGCGCGTAACGACTTACGCGCGCGGGGGGGCTTGGGGGGGGCGCGAAGCGCCCCCACCAACTAGGTGTTGGGGTGGCGCGAAGCGCCACCCCAACAGCTAGTATAGATATAAAAATAAGTTGTCTGTGTGTGGATCTGTGGATCAGGTGACGTCATGTTTGTTCGCATATGACGTCTGAATTATTTCACACTAATACAAAAGAAGAAAAAAACTAAAAAAGGTAAAAACTACAAAAAAAACTAAAAAGAAAAAAACTAAAAAAGCTAAAAAACTAAAAAAAACTAAAAAAAGGTAAAAATCTAATAACTAAAAAAAAACTGAAAAAAATAAAAAAAGGCAAAAACTACAAAAAAATAAAAACTAATAAAAAAACTAAAAAAGCTAAAAAACTAAAAAAACTAAAAAAAACTAAAAAAAGGTAAAAAACTAAAAAAAAACTAAAAACTAAAAAAGAAAAAAACTAAAAAAAGGAAAAACCTGAAAAATAATAGAGAAAAAGAAAACTAAAGAAATATGAATAAATATATATGTAGTTTTTGCCTTTTTTTAGTTTTTTCAGTTTTTTTTTTTAGGTTTTAGTTTTTTACCTTTTTTAGCCTAACCAGGATTTGAACCTGGGACCTTCATTCTCCGTTCTGACACCCTCTCTCACCGAGTGACTACTCCAGCATGTTCATTTTGGTGTTTTAAATGGTATATTATTAACCAAATTAATGTGTTTTACAATATACTAAGCATCGTCATAACAAAAATGACGGCAACTAATTTCATGACGTCAGCCGAAACATGACGTCACCTGATCCACAGATCCACAGACCCACAGACAGACAGACAACTTATTTTTATATATATAGATAGATAGATGTCCCGGTCGTCATTTGCGTCCCGATCTGTAATTTCGTCAGTCGACAAACATGACGTCAGTCGACACACAAACATGACGTCACTCGACACACAGACAACTTATTTTTATATATATATAAATATATATATATATTTAACTACGTAAAACTTGCGAATATGCAACATTCTCTGCTGTCCTATTGTGTGTCCATATAAATAGATTGCCAGGTTTACCAACTCTTGAACATGCAACATAATAATTGTCCATGGGAAAACAATCCGTATTCATATCTATACCGCATTTTTCTAACGATTGCCCTTGAGCTTTGTTGATGATGATTGCTAATCGAACATTCCCTGTGTCCCCGTCGTCATTTATATATCCCCCTGTGCCCCCGGCGTCCCTGTTGTAGTTGTGTCCCTGTGTCCAGGTCGTCATTTATATTCCCTGTGTCCCGGTCGTTATTTGTGTCCCGGTATCCCAGTCTGTAATTTCTCTTTGAGTGTCCCGGTCGTCATTTATATAGATATATAGATACAGTTTCATTTCAGTTTTTTTTTCTTTTTTAGTTTTTTCTTTTCTTAGTTTTTCTTTTTTAGTTTTTCTTTTTAAGTTTCTTCTTTTTATTGATTTGTTTTCTTCAATTCGTCAATGTTCATTCTAACATTGACACTTGGAAAAATCTTTACGTGCCAAGCAAGCTAAAGCTCCAACAATTTATAATAAACCTCAAAATTTGGGGTATCTGTTTTAAGGTTTTCGAATTACTTTAATCTATTGTCAAAATATATTGAAATATTTGTGCAATTCCCAGTTTTTTTAGTTTTTTCTTTTTTTAGTTTTTTAGCTTTTTTTAGATTTTTTTTTAGTTTTTTATCTTTTTTATTTTTTTAAGTTTTTTCTTTTTAGGTTTTTTCTTTTTTTAATTTTTCTAATTTTTTTTTTAGTTTTTTCTTTTTAGTTTTTTTTTTAGTTTTTTACCATTTTTCTTTTTTCGAATTTAATCTATTGTCAAAATATTCTTTCTCTTTGAGTGTTTTTTTCTTTTTAGTTTTTTTTTTAGTTTTTTACCTTTTTTCTTTTTTCAGTTTTCTTTTTCTTCTTTATTTTTCAGCGTCACTATGAAGTCCATATCTACGAACCTTTGTTTTTTAACTTAAATTTGTTAGGCATTGATGACCTTATCCAAGTCAAAATCCCAAACCCAATCATCATCGCTATCATTTTCAGTTTTGATGTGTTTTGACTCTCGCTGTCCAGGTGGATTTTCATCTAACTGCGCGGTTTTGCGTTCCTTAGCCGCAAGCCTGTTTTCTTGCTGTTCTTGTGATTCCCCGGCACGCTTTCTTTTCTTACTTTCTCTATCAGCTGCAAGCCTGTTTTCTTGCTGTTCTTGTGGTTCCTCGGAACGCCTTCTTTTCTTACTTTCTCTATCAGCAGCAAGCTTTTTGGCATAAACTCTTTGAGCAGCTTCCTCGGCTGTTGCCATTGTAGGTTCTTCAGTCATTTTACAATTAAACATTTTTCCGTGAACAAATGTCTTAAATACCGTTAATGACGTCACCGTCATAGCAAAAATGACGACAACTAACTTTATGATGTCAGTCGAAACACAAACATGACACCAGTCGATATACAGACAAACAATTTATTTTTATATATATAGAAGATTATATATATTTTATATATATTTTTATATATATATAGATTTATATATATAGATATATATATATATATATATATATATATATATATATATATATATATATATATATATATATATATATATATATATATATATATATATTTTTATATATATCTATATATATAAAAATAAGTTGTCTGTCTGTGTGTCTGTCTGTCTGTCAGGTGACGTCATGTTTCTGTGTTGACTGACGTCATGAAGCTAGTTGTCGTCATTTTTGCTTTGACGGTGACGTCATCTATATATATAAAAATATCATTTTTGCTTTGACGGTGACGTCATTCAAGATATTTAAGACATATGTTCACGTAAAAATCTATTAATGTTTAAGTTTAAAATGACTGATGAACTTACAATGGCAAAAGCCGATGAAGATGCTCAAAGAGTCTATGCCAAAAAACTTGCTGCTGATAGAGAAAGTCAGAAAAGAAAGCGTGCCGAGGAATCAAAAGAACAGCAAGGAAACAGGCTTGAGGCTGATAGAGAAAGAAAGAACAGAAAGCGTGCCGAGGAACTACCAGAGCAACGCGGAAGCAGACTTGCTGCTAAAAGAGAAAGTGAAAAAAGAAGGCGTGCCGAGGAATTACAAGAACAGCAAGAAATCAGGCTTGCTGCTGATAGAGAAAGTAAGAAAAGAAAGCGTGCCGAGGAATCAGAGCAACCTGAAAGTTATCGCCTGGCATTCAGGTACAACCCAGTCAATGATTATAGCTTGAGTAGATGTGTTCAAATCGGGACAATGTCTAAAATTTGTCCCTATTGCAAGGCCTTGAAATTCAATGGTGAAACAATGGGAATGTGTTGCGCCTCAGGAAAAGCTAAACTTCCTCTATTGGCTGCACCACCAGAGCCATTGAAGACTTTCCTTACTGGAACTACGTCAGAATCTAAGCGTTTTTTGTCACAAATCAGAAAATACAACTCATGTTTCCAAATGACGTCGTTTGGAGCCCAAATCGAAAATCCAGATCAATTTATGTCTACTTTCAAAGTAAAAGGGCAAATTTATCATAGAGCAGGGTCCCTTCTACCATTCTCAGGCGAGAATCATAAATTTTTACAATTGTACTTCATCAGTGATAGAAATTCTGAATTGAATGCACGTTGCGAAATTTCTCCCAACGTTGAAAGGACAATCGTTTCCCAATTACAACATCTTTTCCACGAAAATAATAATTTAGTGCGTCTGTTCAAAACAGCCATCGATTTGATGCCTACTGATACGCATAAAATTGTCATTTCCGCTGACAAAACGCCTCCTGGCCAACATGTGCGTAGATACAATGCTCCAACTATCGACGAAGTGGCAATCGTTATGGTCGGTGATCAGTTTTTACCTCGAGATATTATTCTTCATAAGCGAAACGCTCAGTTGTTAAGAATTGCTGAAACTCATCGATGCTACGATGCCCTACAATATCCTATCATTTTTTGGGATGGAGCCGACGGCTATCACTTTAATATTACATTAATGAATCCAGCCACTAACAAAGAAATGAATAAGAAATGCAGTGCAATGCATTATTATTCCTATAGACTAATGATTTGGCAGGATGAAGAAAATTATATTTTAAAATGCCGTGAATTGTTTCACCAATTCGTCGTTGATATGTATGCTAAAATTGAATCAGAACGTTTGCTATATATCCGTCTGAATCAGACCAAGCTCCGCTCTGAACAATACATTCATTTGCGAGATGCAGTTATAGATGACGGTAATATCACAAACGTTGGAAGATTAATAATTTTACCTTCGTCATATGCTGGCAGTCCCCTTCATATGTATGAATATGCTCAAGATGCTATTGCGTATGTTCGTCTCTATGGTCGTCCAGATTTATTTATTACATTTACATGTAATCAATCTTGGGACGAGATACTGCAGCTTTTACTTCAAGGACAATCGGCGGTTCATAGACATGACATTACGGCCCGTGTCTTCCGGCAAAAGTTGAAATCACTGATAAACTACATAGTAAAACTTGAAGTGTTTGGGTCATTGCGATGCTGGATGTACTCAGTGGAATGCCAAAAACGAGGTTTTTCACACGCACATATACTAATCTGGCTACATAAAAAAATTACTTCGAACGAAATTGATGATGTGATTTCCGCTGAAATACCTGATGAAAATGTCGATAAGGGGTTTCATGATATTATTGTAAAAAATATGATACATGGACCTTGCGGTGCACTGAACGAAAATTCACCATGCATGGCCAAAGGAAGGTGCACAAAGCAATATCCTCGACTTTTAGTATCCAACACAATTACTGGCAATGATGGTTACCCACAATATAGAAGAAGATCTACTGAAGATGGCGGTAAAACAGCAATAATAAAGAAGCGTAACGGTACCACCATCGAAGTAGATAACCAGTGGGTTGTTCCATATTCCCCATTATTATCAAAAACATTTAATGCACACATAAACGTTGAATACTGTAACTCCGTAAAGGCAATCAAATACATATGTAAATACGTCAACAAAGGCAGTTACATGGCAGTTTTTGGCTTGCAGCCCGAAATCAAAGATATTGACGAAATCGTACAATATCAGGCTGGAAGATACATAAGCAGTAATGAAGCTGTTTGGCGAATTCTTTCATTTCCGATACATGAACGTAGTCCAGCTGTTGTTCACTTAGCGGTACATTTACAGAATGGTCAACGTGTTTATTTCTCGGAAACCAACGTGCAACAAAGAGCCCTGAATCCACCGGATACAAAGTTAACCGCTTTCTTTTCGCTTTGCAAAAATGATTCTTTTGCAAAAAAACTGCTGTATACTGAAGTGCCTTCGTATTACACGTGGAATACTAAAAATAAAGTATTTGAACGTCGAAAACAGGGTAAGTCAGTCGACGGCCAACCTACCATCTTCAAAGATACCACGATAGGAAGACTCTACACCGTTTACCCCAATCAACATGAATGCTTCTTTCTGCGCCTGCTTTTGGTGAATGTGCCCGGTCCGACATCCTTTGAGTATTTGAGGACTGTAAATGGTACTATACATGACACTTACCGTAGTGCATGCCAAGCTCTGAATTTATTGGAGAATGACCAACACTGGGATAACTGCATCAATGACGCGTGCGAAACGTCAACCCCAAGTCAAATTCGTGCATTGTTTGGCATCATTTTAACAACTTGCTCTCCATCAGCTCCTACAGAGTTATGGGAAAAATATAAGTCAAAAATGTCCGAAGATATACTCCATCGAAAACAGAGACGTCAGATATGACTTTTGATTTTACATCAGAAATTTATAACTACACTTTAGTTGTTATAGAAGATTTGTGCGTACATATGGCAAACAAACCTCTTCAGGATTTGGGAATGCCTTCACCTAACCGTATCGCTGCTGTTTCGACATGTGTAGAATTGGATCGTGAACAAAGTTACAGTACGAGTGATCTATTGTCGTATGTATAAAATAACATTTCCAAGTTAACGTCGGAACAAAAAGACATTTATGATACGATAATGCATTATGTCGATAACAACGTTGGAGAAATTTTCTTTTTGGATGCGCCAGGAGGTACTGGTAAAACGTTTGTGATAAAACTGATTCTGGCATCAATTCGATCAAAAAATGATATATATATATATTTATATATATATATATATATATGTTTTTAACTACGTAAAACATGCGAATATACAACATTCTTCGCTGTCCCATTGTCTGTGCATATAAATAGATTGTCTGGTTTACTGACTCTTGAACATGCAACATATAATTGTCCCTTGGAAAAACAATCCGTATTCAGATCTATACCTCATTATTCTAATGATGTGTCCCTGTGTCGCGGTCGTCATTTATATTCACTGTTTCCCGGTTGTCATTTGTGTCCCGGTGTTCCAGTTTGTAATTTCTCTTTGAGTGTCCCGGTCGTCATTTATATTCCCTGTGTCCCGGTCGTCATTTGTGTCCCGGTGTCCCGGTCTGTAATTTCTATTGTAAAAATCCCTGTGTCCCGGTCGTATCCCGCCTGTGCCCCCGGCTTCCCCGTTGTAGTTGTGTCCCTGTGTCCCGGTCGTCATTTATATCGCCTGTGTCCCGGATGTGATTTGTGTCCGGTTGTCCCAGTCTGTGATTTCTCTTTGAGGTTCCCGGTCGTCATTTATATTCCCTGTGTCCTGGTCGTCATTTGTTTCCCGGTGTCCCGGTATGTAATTTCATCAGTTGACAAACATGACGTCAGTCGACAAACAACTTCATGACGCATACAGCTCAATCCTTAAAATGACGTCATTCGACAAACTTGACATCAGTCGACACACAAACATGACGTCACTCGACACACATACACACAGACAACTTATTTTTATATATATAGATTTGTTATTGGGAGAGGGTATCGTGGCCTTTGGTTTCCAAATAGGCAAAAAAAAAATCAGTCGAAGCTTTCAGGTAATGTTGCGGGGAGCATTGAACCAGATCAAAATAACACAGAGATCACGAAAAAAAGAAAATAATTTTCGTTCAACTTTCTGTGTCATCCTTTATAGCCGGGCTAGAAACAAACAAGACATTGACGGCATTTGCCTCTTTAATTAGGTAACAACAAGGGTCTCTTTCTCTTTTTCCTACAACAACAAAAAAGTCCCACAACAATAAGAACTACAAAAATGCCTATGGCTATTGGTAAAATATACTGCTTAGAACCATTTCCATCGTTTTTGTCTCCATCATGATCGGACATCACTGTATTTCGATCCATCTTATCCTCTACTTTTTTCGTTGTTTTCTCATTTTCGTGACTTGTACCTGCAGCTGTAGGGTGAATTGTACCTGCAACTTTCGTAGGTCTGGTGTACATCCGAAAATCTGGTGTATGTCCATTGTTTTCGTCTCGTTTTTCGTTTTTGTTGTCCTCATCCTCATTATACATGTCCCCAAATTCTCCATCATGATCGGACTGCTTAATATTATTTTCATCCACTATTTCTTCAAGTTTCCCTTTATTATTAGAAATGTTTTCGTCTCGTTTTCCGTCTGGTGACTTGTGGCTTGTACCTTCATTTGTAGGGTGAATTGTACCTGCAGTTGTAGGGTGACTTTTACCTGCAGTTGTCGTACCTGCAGTTGTAGGGTGACTTGTACCTGCAGTTTTCGTAGTTGTAGGGTGAATTATTTTCTCATTTTCGTGGCTTGTACCTTTAGTTGTAGGGTGAATTGTACCTCCAGTTGTCGTACCTGCACTTGTAGAGTGACTTGTACCTTCAGTTGTCGTACCTGAACTTGTAGAGTGAATTGTACCTTCAGTTGTCGTACCTGCAGTTGTAGGGTGAATTATACCCGTAGTTGCCGTACCTGGAGTTGTTCCATCAGTTGTAGGGTGAATTGTTTTCTCAATTTCGTGGCTTGTACCTTCAGCTGTAGGGTAAATTGTACCTGGAGTTATCGTACCTGCAGTTTTTGGGTGAATTGTACCTGCAGTTGTAGGGTGACTTTTACCTGCAGTTGTCGTACCTGCAGTTGTAGGGTGACTTGTACCTGCAGTTTTCGTATTTGTAGGGTGAATTGTTTTCTCATTTTCGTGGCTTGTACCTTCAGTTGTAGGGTGAATTGCACCTGCAGTTTTAGGGTGAATTGTACCACCAGTTGTCGTACCTGCACTTGTAGAGTGAATTGTACCTTCAGTTGTCGCACCTGAACTTGTAGAGTGAATTGTACCTTCAGTTGTCGTACCTGCAGTTGTAGGGTGAATTGTACCCGCAGTTGCCGTACCTGGAGTTGTTCCATCAGTTGTAGGGTGAATTGTTCTCTCAATTTCGTGGCTTGTACCTTCAGTTGTCGTACCTGCACTTGTAGAGTGAATTGTACCTTCAGTTGTCGCACCTGAACTTGTAGAGTGAATTGTACCTTCAGTTGTCGTACCTGCAGTTGTAGGGTGAATTGTACCCGCAGTTGCCGTACCTGGAGTTGTTCCATCAGTTGTAGGGTGAATTGTTCTCTCAATTTCGTGGCTTGTACCTTCAGTTGTAGGGTGAATTGTACCTGCAGTTGTCGTACCTGCAGTTTTAGGGTGAATTGTATCTCCAGTTGTCGTACCTAAAAATGTAGAGTGAATTGTACCTTCAGTTGTAGTACCTGCAGTTGTAGGGTGACTTTTACCTGCAGTTATCGTACCTGCAGTTGTAGGGTGACTTGTACCTGCAGTTTTCGTAGTTGTAGGGTGAATTATTTTCTCATTTTCGTGGCTTGTACCTTTAGTTGTAGGGTGAATTGTACCTCTAGTTGTCGTACCTGCACTTGTAGAGTGACTTGTACCTTCAGTTGTCGTACCTGAACTTGTAGAGTGAATTGTACCTTCAGTTGTCGTACCTGCAGTTGTAGGGTGAATTATACCCGTAGTTGCCGTACCTGGAGTTGTTCCATCAGTTGTAGGGTGAATTGTTTTCTCAATTTCGTGGCTTGTACCTTCAGTTGTAGGGTAAATTGTACCTGCAGTTGTCGTACCTGCAGTTTTAGGGTGAATTGTACCTCCAGTTGTCGTACCTGGACTTGTAGAGTGAATTGTACCTTCAGTTGTCGTAACTTCAGTTGTTTTCTCATTTTCGTGGCTTGTACCTTCAGTTGTAGGGTGAATTGTACCTGCAGTTGTCGTACCTGCAGTTTTAGGGTGAATTGTACCTCCAGTTGTCGTACCTGCACTTGTAGAGTGAAGTGTACCTTCAGTTGTCGTACCTGCAATTGTAGGGAGAATTGTACCTCCAGTTGTCGTAACTGCAGTTGTAGGGTGAATTGTACCTCCAGTTGTCGTACTTGCAGTTGTAGGGTGACTTTTACCTGCAGTTGTCGTACCTGCAGTTGTAGGGTGAATTGTACCCGCAGTTGCCGTACCTGGAGTTGTTCCATCAGTTGCTCTTGCAGTTGTTGGAATAGTACTGGTCGTAATAGGTTTCATTTCAGAACATCTGAAAAACATTATACAAAAGAATATGATGATTTTAGCACAATTCATTTTAAGCTTAAATTTTTGTGATAGCAGTATAAAATGCGTAAAGCCACGTAAGGTGTCAATTAAAGCAAAAGGGAAACCAATAAAATTTTAAGATTTTCAGGTATTTTTCTTGTTTGAATTAAATAATTAAGATTATTAATCGGACTCCATAAATATTTTTGCAGTTTGTAGTTAAATAAAATTTCAGGAATTCTAGTTTCAGTTGACAAATCAAATTTCATGTTAATCCCCCCGAAAATTACTACATTGCACATAACTATGTCGACATGCCGCTTGTAATGATGAAACTTCTTTATAAGAATGTTTATTTTATTCGCGCCACAGCAACACGTAGAGCGTTAGCTAGTCTCCCCCTAGTCTCCAGCTACTTTCCGTTCGTAGGTGTCGATCTAGGAATAACAGGTAATGTTTTCCTGAAATATCCCGCAAGCAATATTAATGTACTGCCAAAGGGTTTTGAATTTCCTCACCAGTCTTGCAGTGATTGATCGCTGCGCTATTTTGCACTCGTCCCAAACGTCCCAATCGTCCAACTCGTCACAAAGTTTGCATTGCTGTAATATTTTACCCATCCCATATGATTTGGAAATGTTGTTTGTGGGAGTTTCTGTAGATTGCATATTCAGAAGCGATTTCAAAGTGGAATGAGCCGTTCTCCCACCAGGCAGCAACGTTGCGGCTATTCTGGACGACGCGAGGACCAACGCTATGTCAATTTTGGATCGAATTTATGCCAGAATCAATCTTATTAGAAACGTTTTATCTGCACCTCCTGGCGCATCCAAGAAGAAGATTTCTCCAACTTGATTATCGACACAATGTATTATCTGATCGTAAATACCTTTTTGTTCAGACGTTAACTTAGAAACATTTGTCTGTGCATTCGGCAATAGATCAATCGTGTTGTAACCTTTTTTACGATCCAATTCCACACGTGTAGAAATAGCATCAGTACGATTAGATGAAGGCATTCCCAAACACTTGAGAAGTTTATTTGCAATACATAAGCACAAATGTTCAATCATAACTACAGTGCAGTTATAAATTTCTATTGTGAAGTCCAAGGTCATATTTGACCTCTCTAACCGTATTCCGTGAAGAATATCCTTGGCGATTTGCGATTTGTATTTCTCCCACGAATCTCTCGTTGATGAGAACAAGTTGTCAATATGATTCCAAACAATGCACGAATTTGGCTTGGAGTTGACGTGTTGCACGCGTCATTGATGCAGTTATCCCTGTGTTGGTCATTATCCGGTAGATTCAGAGCTTGGCATGCGCTATGAAAAGTGTCATGTATAGTCTCGTTTACAGTTCTCAAATCCTCGAAGGACGTTGGGCCGGGTAAATTCACCAAAAGCAGGGGGAGAAAGAAGCCTTCATCTTGATTGGGGTGAATGGTGTAGTCTTCCTATCGTGGTTTCTTTGAAGATGCTAGGTTTGCCAACGATTGACTTCCCCCGTCGAATATTCCGTGAAGAATATCCTTGGCGATTTGCGATTTGCATTTCTCCCACGAATCTCTCGGAGTTGATGAGAACAAGTTGTCAATATGATTCCAAACAATGCACGAATTTGGCTTGGAGTTGACGTGTTGCACGCGTCATTGATGCAGTTATCCCAGTGTTGGTCGTTATCCGGTAGATTCAGAGCTTGGCATGCGCTACGAAAAGTGTCATGTATAGTCTCGTTTACAGTTCTCAAATCCTCAAAGGACGTTGGACCGGGTACATTCACCAAAAGCAGGGGGAGAAAGAAGCATTCATCTTGATTGGGGTGAATGGTGTAGAGTCTTCCTATCGTGGTTTCTTTGAAGATTCTAAGTTTGCTGTCGATTGACTTCCCCCCTTTTTCGACGATCAAATTGTTTCTTATTAGCAATCAACGTGAATCATTATGACATACCGCGAAGAAAGCAGTTAACGTTGTAGCCGGTGGGCAAAGAGCCCTGAACTCTTTGTTGCGCGTTGGCATCCGAAAAATAAACACGTTGACCATTCTGTAGATTTACCGCTAAGTGAACAACAGCTGGAATTCGTTCATGTATCGGAAATGAAAGAATCTGCCACATAGCTTTATTATTGCTTATGTATTTTCCAGTCTGATACTCTACGACTTCATCGATATCTGTTTGTGCATCTTCTTCTATCCATGCATGGTGATTTTTCATTCTGTGCACCGCAAGGTCCATATATCATATTTCTTACCAGAATTTCATGTAAGCCCCTATCGACGTCGACATCAGGTATTTCAGCGGAAATCATATCGTCAATTTCATTAGAAGCAAATTTATTATACAGCTAGATTAATATATGTGCGTGTGGCAATTCTCGCTTTTGCCATTCCACTGAGTACAACCATTATCGCACTGACCCAAACACTTCAAGTTTTACAATAAAATTTATCGGTGATTTCAATTTTTGCCGGGAGACTTGGGCCATAATGTCATGTCTATGAACCGGCGATTGTCCAGGAAGTAAAAGCTGCTGTATCTCGTCCTAAGATGGATTACATGTAAATGTAATAAATAAATATGAACGACCATAGAGACGATCATACGCAAGAGCATTTTGAGCATACCCATGCATATTACCGTTATTTACAACGGCATCTCGCAAATGAGTATATTGTTCAGATCAAAGCTTGGTCTGATTCAGACGAATGAAAACCAAACGTTCCGATTCAATCCCTGCATACACATCAACGATGTATTGGTGAAACAATTGACGGTATTTTAAACTATAATACATCCTGACGAATCATTAGTCTGTAGGCATAATAGTTCATTGGGCTGCATTTCATAGCCATTTCTTTGTTAGTGGCTGGATTTTTCAATTTAATATTAAAGTGATAGCCATCGGCTCCATCCTAAAATGTGATAGGATATTGTAGGGCATCGTAGTATCGATGAGTTTCAGCAATTGTTGTCAACTGACCATTTCGCCTGTGAAGAATAATGTCTCAAGGCAAAAACTCCTGGCGCAAACCGACCATAAAGATTGCCACTTCGTTGATTGTCGGAGCATTGTAGTTAGACGTACGTGTTCGCCAGTATTCGTTTTTTCAGCGAAAATAACAATTTTATGCGTATCAGTAGGCATCAAATGGATTGCTGTTTTGAAATTATTAAATTATTATTTTTGTGGAAAAGATGTTGCAACTGGGAAACGATAGTCCTTCTAACATCGGCAGAAACGCAACGTGGATTGAATTCAGCATTGCTATCACTATTGAAGTACAGTTGCAAAAGTTTGTTATCACCTGAGAATGGTAGAAAGGAGCCTGTTCTATCATAAATTTGCCCTTTTACTTTGAAAGTAGGCATAAAATGACCTTGATCTTCAATTTGATCCCTAAACAACTTCATTTGGAAACATGAGTTATATTTCCTGATGTTTGATAAAAAACGCTTCGATTAAGACGCATTTCCAGTAAGCAAAGTATTGGCATCAAGTCTGGTTTCGCGTCGCTCTTACGGTTCCTCGACACGCCTTCGTTTTTTACTATCTCTATCAGCTGCAAGCCTGGTTTTGCGTTGCTCTGGTAGTTCCTCGACACGCCTTCTTGTTTTACTATCTCTGTCAGCTGCAAGTATGTCTTTAGGTTGCTCTGGCGATTCCTCGACACACCTTCGTTGACGTATGCTCTGGTGTTTCCTTTTTTGTGACTTTGTAGGATTAATGATACTTTCTCTTTTTTGTGACATTGTAGGATTAATGATACTTTCTCTCTGAGCCGCAAGTATTAATATTGAATCAAGTCCAATTTCTACAATAGCTACAATTTCTACTAAGCTTAAAACTGTTGGTTTTCTTTTTAAGGTTTTGAATTGCTCGTATCAGATTAACAACGCTTTTTGATTACTAAGGTGCCTGCGTCGGCCCTGCAGTGCATTGCTGCAGCATGATTCGATCTCTGGGTCCCAAATTACCAAGTTAAGGTCAAACCGACTGCGCCACCACAGGACATTTGAATTGCTTTAATCGATTGTCAAATATATTCAAATACTTTTACGATTACCAGTTTTTTAACTCTTTAAACAATTTAATATAATTTAATAAGAGACTCAATTTTAGCTTTTGCAAATTGCTGAAATGAAGGCTTCCTTATATTGCAAAATATTATATTTTGCAAAATATTATGCAAAATATTTTCCGAACAAAATAGTAGAAAAAATGAAGTGTTTTTAACTCACGAATGGGTAGTGGGATCTTAATGAAATTTGATGTTTGGAAGGATATCGTGTCTCAGAGTTCTTATTTTAAATCCCGACCAGATCCAGTGCAATTGAGGGGAGTCGGAGGGGTGGAACTTAAAATCTTGGAAAACGCTTAGAGTGGAGGGATCGGATGAAAGTTGGTGGGAAAAATAAGCATAAGTCCTAGATACGTTTTGACATAACCGGAATGGATCTGCTCTGTTTGGGGGAGTGGGGGTGGGTGGGTGGTTTAATTCTGAAAAATTAGGAAAATGAGGTATTTTTAACTTACGAAGGAGTGATCGGATCTTAATGAAATTTAAAGTTTGGAAGGATATCGTGTCTCAGAGGGGAGTTTGGGGAGGATTAATTCTAAAAAATTAGAAAAAATGAGGTATTTTCAACTTTCGAAAGAGTGATCGTATCTTGATGAAATTTCATATTTAGAAGGACCTCGAAACTCGGATCTCTTATTTTAAATCCCGACCGGATCCAGTGTCATTAAGGGGAGGGGGGATCTTGGAAAACGCTTAAAGCGGAGAGATCAGGATGAAACTTGGTGGAAAGAATAAGCACAAGTCCAAGTTAGGTGACTGAAATAACTGGATCGGATCCGCTCTCTTTGGTGGAGTTCGGAGGGGGGGGGGGAGTAATTTGGAAAAAATAGAAAAAATGAGGTATTTGTAACTTACGAACGGGCTTAAGAACTTGTGCTTTAGAACTCTCATTTTAAATCCCGACCAGATCCGGTGACATTAAAGGGAGTTGGAGGGGGAACCGGAATTCTTGGAAAACATGAAAATCGAGGTATCTTACGAATGGGTGATTGGATCTTAATGAATTTTGATATTTAGAAAGACCTTGTGACTCAGAGCTCTTATTTTGAATCCCGACCGGCATTAAGCTTCTGATTTTCCTTTTAGAGCAATGTACTGATTCTTAGAATTTTGCTAGAGCTCATACCATATGAGCTCGTGGCTCTTGGCCCTTCAGACCTCGTCACAAGTGCCATATGAGCTCTTAGCTTTTGTTCTATTTTGTTTTTTCTTTTTTTTTCTGTTTTCCTATTTTTTAGAAGATATGTCATTCATATTTCTTTTTTTAGTTTTTCTGTTTTTTTTTCTGATCTGTTTTTATTTTCTTTTTTTTCTTTTTCTTTTTAGTTTTTAATTTTTTTTACTATTTTATTTTTTTATTATTTTTTTTATTTAGCTTTTTATAATATTGTATTCCCTTTTTACGTCACATTTGGTTACAACCTACGATTATGGCGTCATTCATCGATTTTGTGAAATGATTGATTTTAAATCTATATTTTTATTTCTGTTACAAAGGAATATATAACTATAATGTAACTATTATAGAATATGTAACTATAAGTGGCAATTTTCTTTAAAATCAGCCATTTTAAACCTCTACGATGTTTGATTGACTAGCTGTATTGAAAGCAAATAAAAGGAAAAAACTTCCTGTCGATGCAATTTATTATCATATTGAGCAATGTTCTTGTTTTTCAAGTCAGTGGATTTTCCTTGTTTTTCAAGCCAAGGGTCAGTAAGTTTTCTTTATAGGGGGGTTTCCACTAACGAACGAACGGATAAGAAATGCAGCGCAATGAATTATTATTCCTATAGACTAATGATTCACCACAATGAAGATAATTATATTTTAAAATGCCGTCAATTGTTTCACCAATACATCGTTGATATGTTTGCAAAGATTGAATCAGAACGTTTGCTATTTATCCGCTGAATCCGTCTGAATCAGACCAAGCTCCGCTCTGAACAATACATTCATTTGCGAGATGCAGTTGTAAATGACAGTAATACCACTCAAATTGATGTTTATTTGTATCTTCAGACGTGGGTCACTTTTTACTGCAATGTTTTGACCAGTTATGCCTGGTGTTGTTTCATCAGTTACATTTACATAACTATATGTGCATGCCTCTCATAATGGTAAAAGTTCTTTGTTAAGAACTTTTTTTTTCTATATATACATATATATATATACATATATACATATATATATATATATATATATATATATATATATATATATATATATATATTTAACTACGTAAAACTTGCGAATATACAACATTCTTGGCTGTCCCATTGTCTGTGCAAATAAATAGATTGTCAGGTTTACCGACTCTTGAACATGCAACATATAATTGTTCATGGGAAAAACAATCTGTATTCAGATCTATACCTCATTATTCTAATGATTGCCGTTGAGCTTTGTTGATGGTGATTGCTAATCGAACATTCACTGCGTCCCCGTCGTCATTTATATATCCCCCTGTGCCCCCGGGGTCCCCGTTGTAGTTGTTTCCCTGTGTGTCGGTCGTCATTTGTGTCCCGGTGTCCTAGTCTGTAATTTCTCTTTGAGTGTCGCGGTCGTCATTTATATTCCCTGTGTCCCGGTGTCCCGGTCGTCAGTTATGTCCCGGTCGTCATTTGTGTCCCTGTGTCCCGGTCTGTAATTTCTCTTTGAGTGTCCTGATCGTCAATTATATTACCTGTGTCCTGGTCTTCATTTGTGTCCCGGTGCTTTGTTGATGGTGATTGCTATCAGTGTCTCGGTCGTCATTTATATTCCCTATGTCCCGGTGTCCCGGTCGTCATTTGTGTCCCGATGTCCCGGTCTGTAGTTTCTTCAGTCGACAAACATGACGTCAGTCGACACACAAACATGACGTCACTCGACACACACACACGCACAGACAACTTATCTATCTATATATATAAAAATAAGTTGTCTGTCTGTGGATGTGTGGATGGATGTGTGGATGGATGTGTCAGGTGACGTCACCTGAAAAAACTGGATCAGGTGACGTCAAAACTGAAAAAACTAAAAAAGGCAAAAACTACAAAAAAAACTAAAAACTAATAAAAAAAATAAAAAAGCTAAAAAACTAAAAAAACTAAAAAAAGGCAAAAACTACAAAAAAAAACTAAAAAACTAAAAAAAAAAACTGAAAAAACTAAAAAAAGGCAAAAACTACAAAAAAAAACTAAAAACTAATAAAAAAAGTAAAAAAGCTAAAAAACTAAAAAAACTAAAAAAACTAAAAAAAGGTAAAAAACTAAAAAAAATAAAAAATAAAAAAAAACTAAAAAAAAGGAAAAAACTGAAAAATAAGCTAAAATAAAGGTAAAAACCAATAAAAAACTAAAAAGAAAAAAAGGAAAAAACTAAAAAAAATTTTCATCTAAAAAACTAAAAAAAACTAAAAAAGGTAAAAACTAAAAGAACTAAAAAAGAAAAAAATAAATGACGAAACTCAAAGAGAAAGCGACCAGGACAAAAGGAATGTTCGATTAGCAATCAACAAAGCACCGGGAAGCACCGGGACACAGGGAGTATGAATGACGACCAGGACATAAGTAAAAAAAAAAATTAACAAAACTAAAAAGAAGTTAAAAACTACAAAAAAACTAAAAAGAAAAAAAAACTAAAAACTAATAAAAAAACTAAAAAATCTAAAAATCTAAATAAACTAAAAAAGAAAAAAAAAGGAAAAAAATAAAGGAGAAAAACAAAACTAAAAAACGAATGTATATACAGACCGGGACACCGGGATACAAATGACGACCGGGACACAGGGAATATAAATGACGACCGGGACACAGGGACACAACTACAACGGGGACACCGGGGGAAACAGGGGGATGTAAATGACGACCGGGACACCGGGACAGGGAATGGTCGATTAGCAATCACCATCAACAAAGCTCAAGGGCAATCATTAGAATCATGAGGTATAGATCTGAATACAGATTGTTTTCCCATGGACCATTATATGTTGCATGTTCAAGAGTCGGTAAACCTGACAATCTATTTATATGCAAAGACAATGGGACAGCAAAGAATGTTGTATATTCGCAAGTTTTACGTAGTTAAAACCATATATATATATATATATATATATATATATATATATATATATATATATATATATATATATATATATATATATATATATATATATATATCTATCTATATTCACAGGTGGGACATAGGGACACAACTACAATGGCGCGTAACTATTATGGCGCGTAACGACTTACGCGCGCGGGGGGGCTTGGGGGGGGCGCGAAGCGCCCCCACCAACTAGGTGTTGGGGTGGCGCGAAGCGCCACCCCAACAGCTAGTTTTTATATATATATAGAAGATAATTTATTTTTCAATTAGAAAAGTACGTAGATGTGACGACAAATTCCGGATGTTAATTTATCAAAAGACAATAGGAGTTGCAGTTTCCTTTAAAATGAACCATTCAACATCTTGCTACACTCTAGCCAGTTCCCAACTATGTTGGGAGAAGGAAAGAAAAAAAAACGCTTTAAGAACAATTACAAAAAAAGGAAAGAAACAACAACGACAAAAAATTACCGTGGACCATATACTGATATTTATTCCTGAAAAGATTTGATAATTTTTTGTTTATAAAAGTAGTAAAAAGTAAAAATCGTGTTCTGGTCTTTATGCATGTTCATCATCAGCCCTACTTATGTTAATTTTTGCTCGTTTTGAGTTTGACTTGGCTGTTTATTGTAATTTCCGTTCGTTTTGAGTTTCGTTTATTTATTGATAGTGATTTGTGGTAGTTCTACGCTTTGAAGATTGTTTGACTTTGAATTTGCTTATTCTTGGCCCAGTGTGGCTCTTTTTTGTTTCTTTGAAAAACATGTTTTTAATTAATTTCTGTTCCCTTTTTTATTGACATAGTCTTTTTCATTGAAAAAATAATATTATGTATCTTTTCAATTTTTTCTGTAAGAACCCATATTATGGGTTGCTATTTATATGTTGGACAACCTTTTCAATAATTTTTAATCTTGAAACAAACAATATTTTTAATTTAATTTTATAGCGTCTGAAGTTGACCTGTAAAATAAAACTTAATATAACTTCCAAAAGATTCTATTTATGCTCTTTGATAACCTGGATCCAATTCCACTCTTATAACCTACTAGCTGTTGGGGTGGCGCTTCGCGGCACCCCAACACCTGGTTGGTGGGGGTGCTTCGCATGCCCCCCCAAGCCTCCCCCCGCGCGTGCAAGTCGTTATGCGCCATTGTAGTTGTGTCCCTGTGTCCCACCTGTGAATATAGATAGATATATATATATTTTTAACTGCGTAAAACTTGCGAATGTACAACATTCTTGGCTGTCCCATCGTCTGTGCATATAAATAGATTGCCAGGTTTACCAACTCTTGAACATGCAACATATAATTGTAAAAAAAACTAAAAACTAAAACAGAAAAAAACTAAAAAAAGGAAAAAACTGAAAAATAAAAGAGAAAAAGAAAACTAAAAAATATGAATAAATATATATAAAAATAAGTTGTTTGTGGGTTATGTCTGTCTGTCTGTCTGTCGAGTGACGTCGTGTTTGTCCGCATATGACGTCTGAATTATTTCACACTAATACAAAAGAAGAAAAAAAACTAAAAAAGGTAAAAACTACAAAAAAACTAAAAAGAAAAAAAAAATAAAAAAGCTAAAAAACTAAAAAAAAACTAAAAAAAAGGTAAAAAACTAAAAACTAAAAAAAAACTGAAAAAACTAAAAAAAGGCAAAAACTAAAAAAAAACTAAAAACTAATAAAAAAACTAAAAAAGCTAAAAAACTAAAAAAACTAAAAAAAGGTAAAAAACAAAAAAAAACTAAAAACTAAAAAAAAGGAAAAAACTGAAAAATAAGAGAAAAAGAAAACTAAAAAAATATTAATAAATATAAAAAATATAAATATAAATATAATATAAATTAGCAATCAACAAAGCACCGAGACACAAATGACGACCGGGACACAGGGAGTATAAATGACGACCAGGACATAAGTAAAAAAAAAACTAAAAAAACTAAAAAAATGGTAAAAACTACAAAAAAACTAAAAACTAATAAAAAAACTAAAAAATCTAAAAATCTAAATAAACTAAAAAAGAAAAAAAAGAAAAAAGGAAAAAAATAAAGGAGAAAAACAAAACTAAAAAACGAATGTATATACAGACCGGGACACCGGGATACAAATGACGACCGGGACACAGGGAATATAAATGACGACCGGGACACAGGGACACAACTACAATGGGGACGCCGGGGGGCACAGGGGGATATAAATGACGACCGGGACACCGGGACACAAGGAATATAAATGACGCCCGGGACACTCAAAGAGAAATCACAGACTGGAACACCGGGACACAAATGACGACCGGGACACAGGGAATATAAATGACGACCGGGACACAGGGACATAACTACAAAGGGGACGCCGGGGTGCACAGGGGGATATATAAATGACGATGGCGACTCAGGGAATGGTCGATTAGCAATCACCATCAACAAAGCTCAAGGGCAATCATTAGAATCATGAGGTATAGATCTGAATACGGATTGTTTTCCCATGGACCATTATATGTTGCATGTTCAAGAGTCGGTAAACCTGACAATCTATTTATATGCACAGACAATGGGACAGCAAAGAATGTTGTATATTCGCAAGTTTTACGTAGTTAAAAACATATATATATATATATATATATATATATATATATATATATATATATATATATATATATATATATATTTATATATATATATATACTAGCTGTTGGGTTGGCGCTTCGCGCCACCCCAACACCTAGTTGGTGGGGGCGCTTCGCGCCCCCCCCAAGCCCCCCCGCGCGCGTAAGTCGTTACGCGCCATAATAGTTACGCGCCATTGTAGTTGTGTCCCTATGTCCCACCTGTGAATATAGATAGATATATATATATGGTTTTAACTACGTAAAACTTGCGAAAATACAACATTCTTTGCTGTCCCATTGTCTTTGCATATAAATAGATTGTCAGGTTTACCGACTCTTGAACATGCAACATATAATGGTCCATGGGAAAACAATCTGTATTCAGATCTATACCTCATGATTCTAATGATTGCCCTTGAGCTTTGTTGATGGTGATTGCTAATCGACCATTCCCTGTCCCGGTGTCCCGGTCGTCATTTACATCCCCCTGTTTCCCCCGGTGTCCCCGTTGTAGTTGTGTCCCTGTGTCCCGGTCGTCATTTATATTCCCTGTGTCCCGGGTCCCGGTCGTCATTTGTATCCCGGTGTCCCGGTCTGTATATACATTCGTTTTTTAGTTTTGTTTTTCTCCTTTATTTTTTTCCTTTTTTTTTCTTTTTTAGCTTATTTAGATTTTTAGATTTTTTAGTTTTTTTATTAGTTTTTAGTTTTTTTTTCTTTTTAGTTTTTTTGTCCCGGTCGTCATTTATATCCCCCTGTTTCCCCCGGTGTCCCCGTTAGTTGTGTCCCTGTGTCCCGGTCGTCATTTATATTCCCTGTGTCCCGGTCGTCATTTGTATCCCGGTGTACCGGTCTGTATATACATTCGTTTTTTAGTTTTGTTTTTCTCCTTTATTTTTTTCCTTTTTTTTCTTTTTTAGTTTATTTAGATTTTTAGATTTTTTAGTTTTGTCCTGGTCGTCATTTATACTCCCTGTGTCCCGGTGCTTTGTTGATTGCTAATCGAACATTCCTTTTGTCCTGGTCGCTTTCTCTTTGAGTGTCGTCATTTATTTTTTTCTTTTTTAGTTCTTTTAGTTTTTACCTTTTTTAGTTTTTTTTTAGTTTTTAGTTTTTTTAGTTTTTTACCTTTTTTTAGTTTTTTTAGTTTTTTTAGTTTTTTAGCTTTTTTACTTTTTTTATTAGTTTTTAGTTTTTTTTTGTAGTTTTTGCCTTTTTAGTTTTTTATTGGTTTTTACCTTTATAGTTTTTTTAGTTTTTTAGCTTTTTTATTTTTTTTATTAGTTTTTAGTTTTTTTTGTAGTTTTTGCCTTTTTTAGTTTTTTCAGTTTTGACGTCACCTGATCCAGTTTTTTCAGGTGACGTCACCTGACACATCCACACATCCACAGACAGACAACTTATTTTTATATATATAGATATATATATATATATATATATATATATATATATATATATATCTATATATATATATATATATATATATCTATATTCACAGGTGGGACATAGGGACACAACTACAATGGCGCGTAACTACTATGGCGCGTAACGACTTACGCGCGCGGGGGGGCTTGGTGGGGGCGCGAAGCGCCCCCACCAACTAGGTGTTGGGGTGGCGCGAAGCGCCACCCCAACAGCTAGTATATATATATATATATATATATATATATATATATATATATATATATATATATATATATATATATCTATATATATAAAAATAAGTTGTCTGTGGATGGATGGATGGATGTGTCAGGTGACGTCACCTGAAAAAACTGGATCAGGTGACGTCAAAACTGAAAAAACTAAAAAAAGGCAAAAACTACAAAAAAAACTAAAAACTAATAAAAAAAATAAAAAAGCTAAAAAACTAAAAAAACTATAAAGGTAAAAACCAATAAAAAACTAAAAAAAAAACTGAAAAAACTAAAAAAAGGCAAAAACTACAAAAAAAACTAAAAACTAATAAAAAAAGTAAAAAAGCTAAAAAACTAAAAAAACTAAAAAAAGGTAAAAAACTAAAAAAAATAAAAAATAAAAAAAACTAAAAAAAAGGAAAAAACTGAAAAATAAGCTAAAATAAAGGTAAAAACCAATAAAAAACTAAAAAAAAAAAGGAAAAAACTAATAAATGACGACACTCAAAGAGAAAAAAAAGGCAAAAACTACAAAAAAAACTAAAAACTAATAAAAAAAATAAAAAAGCTAAAAAACTAAAAAAACTAAAAAAAGGCAAAAACTACAAAAAAAACTAAAAACTAATAAAAAAGCTAAAAAACTAAAAAAACTAAAAAAAAGGCAAAAACTACAAAAAAACTAAAAACTAATAAAAAAAATAAAAAAGCTAAAAAACTAAAAAAAACTAAAAAAACTAAAAAAAGGTAAAAAACTAAAAAAACTAAAAACTAAAAAAAACTAAAAAAGGTAAAAACTAAAAGAACTAAAAAAGAAAAAAATAAATGACGACACTCAAAGAGAAAGCGACCAGGACAAAAGGAATGTTCGATTAGCAATCAACAAAGCACCGGGACACAGGGAGTATAAATGACGACCCGGGGGAAACAGGGGGATATAAATGACGACCGGGACAAAAAAACTAAAAAGAAAAAAAAACTAAAAACTAATAAAAAAACTAAAAAATCTAAAAATCTAAATAAGCTAAAAAAGAAAAAAAAAGGAAAAAAATAAAGGAGAAAAACAAAACTAAAAAACGAATGTATATACAGACCGGGACACCGGGATACAAATGACGACCGGGACCCGGGACACAGGGAATATAAATGACGACCGGGACACAGGGACACAACTCCGGTACACCGGGATACAAATGACGACCGGGACACAGGGAATATAAATGACGACCGGGACACAGGGACACAACTACAACGGGGACACCGGGGGAAACAGGGGGATATAAATGACGACCGGGACAAAAAAACTAAAAAGAAAAAAAAACTAAAAACTAATAAAAAAACTAAAAAATCTAAAAATCTAAATAAGCTAAAAAAGAAAAAAAAAGGAAAAAAATAAAGGAGAAAAACAAAACTAAAAAACGAATGTATATACAGACCGGGACACCGGGATACAAATGACGACCGGGACCCGGGACACAGGGAATATAAATGACGACCGGGACACAGGGACACAACTACAACGGGGACACCGGGGGAAACAGGGGGATGTAAATGACGACCGGGACACCGGGACAGGGAATGGTCGATTAGCAATCACCATCAACAAAGCTCAAGGGCAATCATTAGAATCATGAGGTATAGATCTGAATACAGATTGTTTTCCCATGGACCATTATATGTTGCATGTTCAAGAGTCGGTAAACCTGACAATCTATTTATATGCAAAGACAATGGGACAGCAAAGAATGTTGTATATTCGCAAGTTTTACGTAGTTAAAACCATATATATATATCTATCTATATTCACAGGTGGGACATAGGGACACAACTACAATGGCGCGTAACTATTATGGCGCGTAACGACTTACGCGCGCGGGGGGGCTTGGGGGGGGGCGCGAAGCGCCCCCACCAACTAGGTGTTGGGGTGGCGCGAAGCGCCACCCCAACAGCTAGTATATATATATATATATAATGTCGTTACGCGCCATTGTAGTTTTGTCCCTGTGTCCCACCTGTGAATAGAGATAGATATAAATATATGTTTTTAACTACGTAAAACATGCGAATATACAACATTCTTTGCTGTCCCATTGTCAGTGCATATAAATAGATTGTCAGGTTTACTGACTCTTGAACATGCAACATATAATTATCCATGGGAAAAACAATCCGTATTCAGATCTATACCTCATTATTCTAATGATGTGTCCCTGTGTTCCGGTCGTCATTTATATTCCCTGTGTGCCGGTCGTCATTTGTGTCCCGGTGTCCCAGTTTGTGATTTCTCTTTGAGTGTCCCGGTTGTCATTTATATTCCCTGTGTCCCGGTGTCCCGGTCGTCATTTATGTCCGGGTGTCCCGGTCAGTAATTTCTATTCGAACTATCCCTGTGTCCCGGTCGTCATTTATATATCCCGTCTGTGTCCCCGGCGTCTCCGTTGTAGTTGTGTCCCTGTGTCCCGGTCGTCATTTATATTCCCTGTGTCCCGGTCGTGATTTGTCTCCGGGTGTCCCAGTCTGTAATTTCTCTTTGAGGTTCCCGGTTGTCATTTATATTCCCTCTGTCTCGGTCGTCATTTGTGTCCCGGTCTGTAATTTTTCTTTGAGTGTTTTTTCTTTTTATTTTTTTTAGTTTTTTATCTTTTTTCTTTTTTCAGTTTTCTTTTTCTTCTTTATTTTTCAGCGTCACTATGAAGTACATATAGCCGAACCTTTGTTCTTTTAACTTAAATCTGGTAGGCATGGATGACCTTATCCAAGTCAAAATCCCAAACCCAATCATCATCGCTATCATTTTCAATTTTGATATGTTTTGACTCTCGCTGTCCAGGTGGATTTTCATCTAACTGCGCGGTTTTGTGTTCTTTAGCCCCAAGCCTGTTTTCTTGCTGTTCTTGTGATTCCTCGGCACGCTATGGTTTTTTGGCTTAGACTCTTTGAGCAGCTTCCTCGGCTGTTGCCATTGTAGGCTCTTCAGTCATTTTACAATTAAACATTTCTCCGTGAACGCATGTCTTAAATACCTTTAATGACGTCACCGTCATAGCAAAAATGACGACAACTAACTTCATGACGTCAGTTGACACAGAAACATGACGTCACCTGATCTACAGACAGACAACTTATTTTTATATATATACTAGCTGTTGGGGTGGCGCTTCGCGCCATCCAACACCTAGTTGGTGGGGGCGCTTCGCGCCCCCCCCCCCCAAGCCCCCCCGCGCGCGTAAGTCGTTACGCGCCATAATAGTTACGCGCCATTTTAGTTGTGTCCCTATGTCCCACCTGTGAATATAGATAGATATATATATATATATATATATATATATATATATATATATATATATATATATGGTTTTAACTACGTAAAACTTGCGAATATACAACATTCTTTGCTGTCCCATTGTCTTTGCATATAAATAGATTGTCAGGTTTACCGACTCTTGAACATGCAACATATAATGGTCCATGGGAAAACAATCTGTATTCAGATCTATACCTCATGATTCTAATGATTGCCCTTGAGCTTTGTTGATGGTGATTGCTAATCGACCATTCCCTGTCCCGGTGTCCCGGTCGTCATTTACATCCCCCTGTTTCCCCCGGTGTCCCCGTTGTAGTTGTGTCCCTGTGTCCCGGTCGTCATTTATATTCCCTGTGTCCCGGTCGTCATTTGTATCCCGGTGTCCGGTCTGTATATACATTCGTTTTTTAGTTTTGTTTTTCTCCTTTATTTTTTTCCTTTTTTTTCTTTTTTAGCTTATTTAGATTTTTAGATTTTTTAGTTTTTTTATTAGTTTTTAGTTTTTTTTTTCTTTTTAGTTTTTTTGTCCCGGTCGTCATTTATATCCCCCTGTTTCCCCCGGTGTCCCCGTTGTAGTTGTGTCCCTGTGTCCCGGTCGTCATTTATATTCCCTGTGTCCCGGTCGTCATTTGTATCCCGGTGTACCGGTCTGTATATACATTCGTTTTTTAGTTTTGTTTTTCTCCTTTTTTTTTTCCTTTTTTTTCTTTTTTAGTTTATTTAGATTTTTAGATTTTTTAGTTTTTTTATTAGTTTTTAGTTTTTTTTTCTTTTTAGTTTTTTTGTAGTTTTTACCTTCTTTTTAGTTTTGTTAATTTTTTTTTTTACTTATGTCCTGGTCGTCATTTATACTGATGAAAATTTTTTTTAGTTTTTTCCTTTTTTTCTTTTTAGTTTTTTATTGGTTTTTTACCTTTATGTTAGCTTATTTTTCAGTTTTTCCTTTTTTTTTAGTTTTTTTTTATTTTTTATTTTTTTTAGTTTTTTACCTTTTTTAGTTTTTTTAGTTTTTTTAGTTTATTTAGTTTTTTAGCTTTTTTACTTTTTTTATTAGTTTTTAGTTTTTTTGTAGTTTTTGCCTTTTTTTAGTTTTTTCAGTTTTTTTTAGTTTTTTATTGGTTTTTACCTTTATTTTAGCTTATTTTTCAGTTTTTTCCTTTTTTTAGTTTTTTTTAGTTTTTAGTTTTTTTAGTTTTTTACCTTTTTTTAGTTTTTTTAGTTTTTTTAGTTTTTTAGCTTTTTTATTTTTTTTATTAGTTTTTAGTTTTTTTGTAGTTTTTGCCTTTTTTTAGTTTTTTTAGTTTTTTAGCTTTTTTATTAGTTTTAGTTTTTTTTGTAGTTTTTTGCCTTTTTTTAGTTTTTTTAGTTTTTTAGCTTTTTATTTTTTTTATTAGTTTTTAGTTTTTTTTGTAGTTTTTTGCCTTTTTTTAGTTTTTTTCAATTTTGACGTCACCTGATCCAGTTTTTTCAGGTGACGTCACCTGATCCACGATCCACAGATCCACAGACAACTTATTTTTATATATATAGATAGTTTTTTTTTACTTATGTCCTGGTCGTCATTTATACTCCCTGTGTCCCGGTGCTTTGTTGATTGCTAATCGGAACATTCCTTTTGTCCTGGTCGCTTTCTCTTTGAGTTTCGTCATTTATTTTTTTCTTTTTTAGTTCTTTTAGTTTTTACCTTTTTTAGTTTTTTTTAGTTTTTTAGATGAAAATTTTTTTTAGTTTTTTCCTTTTTTTCTTTTTAGTTTTTTATTGGTTTTTACCTTTATTTTAGCTTATTTTTCAGTTTTTTCCTTTTTTTTAGTTTTTTTTATTTTTTATTTTTTTTTAGTTTTTTACCTTTTTTTAGTTTTTTTAGTTTTTTAGCTTTTTTACTTTTTTTATTAGTTTTTAGTTTTTTTTTTGTAGTTTTTGCCTTTTTTTAGTTTTTTCAGTTTTTTTTTTAGTTTTTTATTGGTTTTTTACCTTTATTTTAGCTTATTTTTCAGTTTTTTTTCCTTTTTTTTAGTTTTTAGTTTTTTTGTTTTTTACCTTTTTTTTAGTTTTTTTAGTTTTTTAGCTTTTTTATTTTTTTTACTAGTTTTTAGTTTTTTTTGTAGTTTTTGCCTTTTTTTAGTTTTTTTAGTTTTTTAGCTTTTTTATTAGTTTTTAGTTTTTTTTGTAGTTTTTGCCTTTTTTTAGTTTTTTTAGTTTTTTAGCTTTTTTATTTTTTTTATTAGTTTTTAGTTTTTTTTG
>NW_027063526.1:34004-61675 GCF_032884065.1 Artemia franciscana | reverse complement strand
AGACAACTTATTTTTATATAGATAGATAGATAGATAGATTTTTGAAGCTACCAGTTTTTTATTCTTTAAAAAATTCAATCTCTTTTAATACTGTTGCCTTTTCAAAGATAATTGATTATTCAAGCAAGCCGTAACGGACAGACAACTTATTTTTATATAGATAGATAGATAGATTTTTGAAGTTACCAGTTTTTTATTATTTAAGAAATTCAATCTCTTTTAATACTGTTGTCTTTTCAAAGATATTTGATTATTCAAGCAAGCCGTAACGGACAGACAATTTATTTTTATATAGATAGATAGATAGATTTTTGAAGCTACCAGTTTTTTACTCTTTAAGAAATTCAATCTCTTTTAATACTGTTGTCTTTTCAAAGATATTTGATTGTTCAAGCAAGCCGTAACAGACAGACAACTTATTTTTATATATATAGATAGATAGATAGATAGATAGATTTTTGAAGCTACCAGTTTTTTATTCTTTAAGAAATTCAGTCTCTTTTAATACTGTTGTCTTTTCAAAGATATTTGATTATTCAAGCAAGCCGTAACGGACAGACAACTTATTTTTATATATATATATATATATATATATATATATATATATATATATATATATATATATATATATATATATATATATATATATATATATATATATATATATATATATATATATATATATATATATATATATATATATATATATATATATATATATATATATATATATATATGTTTTTAACTACGTAAAACTTGCGAATATACAACATTCTTTGCTGTCCCATTGTCTGTGCATATAAATAGATTTTCAGGTTTACCGACTCTTGAACATGCAACATATAATGGTCCATGGGAAAACAATCCGTATTCAGATCTATACCTCATGATTCTAATGATTGCCCTTGAGCTTTGTTGATGGTGATTGCTAATCGACCATTCCCTGAGTCGCCATCGTCATTCATATATCCCCCTGTGCACCCCGGCGTCCCCTTTGTAGTTATTTCCCTGTGTCCCGGTCGTCAATTATATTCCCTGTGTCCCGGTCGTCATTTGTGTCCCGGTGTTCCAGTCTGTGATTTCTCTTTGAGTGTCCCGGGCACTTATCTATATAAGTATAGATATATCTTATCTATATCACATATCTTATCTATATATAAAAATGAAACTAAACTGAAAAGCAAACTGAAACTAAAAATGTAGAAACTTAGAATTGCATAAATATTTCTATATATTTTTACAATAGATTATATTAATTCGAAAACCTTATAACAGATATTTATAATTTTGAGGTTTATTATAAATTGTTGAGTGTTAGCATGCTTGGCACGTAAAATTTTTTCTAACAGTCAATGTTAGAATAAACACTGACAAATTGAAAAACATTGAAAAAGATAGAATATTACTAAATCCTACAACAGAAGAAACAGCCGAGGAAGCTGCTCAGAGACTTAATGCCAAAAGGCTTGCGGCTTAAGAACGCAAAACCACGCAATTAGAAGAAGATCAGCCTGGACAGCGAGAGTCAAAACGTATCAAAACTGAAAATGACAGCAATGATGATTGGGTTTGGGATTTTGACTTGGATAAGGTTATCAATGCCTACCAGATTTTACTTAAAAAACAAAGGTTCGGCGATATGTATTTACGTCTGAAAAATAAAGAAGAAAAAGAAAACTGAAACTAAAAATGGAAAGACTGGGAATTGCATAAATATTTCAAAATATTTTGACAATAGATTAAAGTAATTCGAAAACCTTGAAACAGATACTTGAAATTTGAGGTTTATAATAAACTAGCTGTTGGGGTGGCGCTTCGCGCCACCTCAACACCTAGTTGGTGGGGCCGCTTCGCCCCCCCAAACCCCCCGCGCGCGCAAGTCGTTACGTGCCATATTAGTTACGCGCCATTGTAGTTGTGTCCCTGTGTCCCACCTGTGAATATATATATATATATATATATATATATATATATATATATATATATATATATATATATATATATATATATATATATATATATATATATATATATATATATATGTATATATATATATATATATATATATATATATATATATATATATATATATATATATATATATATATATATATATATATATATATATATATATATATATATATGTATATATATATATATATATATATATATATATATATATATATATATATATATATATATATATATATATATATATATATATATATATATATATATATATATCTATCTTCTATATATATAAAAATAAGTTGTCTGTCTGTCTGTGGGTCTGTGGATCTGTGGATCAGGTGACGTCATGTTTCGGCTGACGTCATGAAATTAGTTGCCGTCATTTTTGTTATGACGATGCTTAGTATATTGTAAAACACATTAATTTGGTTAATAATATACCATTTAAAACACCAAAATGAACATGCTGGAGTAGTCACTCGGTGAGAGAGGGTGTCAGAACGGAGAATGAAGGTCCCAGGTTCAAATCCTGGTTAGGCTAAAAAAGGTAAAGCACTAAAAACTAAAAAAAAAACTGAAAAAACTAAAAAAAGGCAAAAACTACAAAAAAACTAAAAACTAATAAAAAAATAAAAAAGCCGAAAAACTAAAAAAACTAAAGAAACTAAAAAAAGGAAAAAACTTAAAAAACTAAAAACTAAAAAAAACTAAAAAAAAGGAAAAATGAAAAATAGAAGAGAAAAAGAATACTAATAAAATTAAAAATAAAAATAAAAAAAAATAAAAAAGATAAAAAGCTAAGAAAAGGTAAAAACCAATAAAAACTAAAAAGAAAAAAAGGTAAAAAACTAAAAAAAAAATTCATCTAAAAAACTAAAGAAAACTAAAAAACGTAAAAACTAAAAGAACTAAAAAAGTAAAAAAAAAACTAAAAAAAGGAAAAAACTGAAAAATAAGCGGGATATAAAACAGGGGGATATAAATGACGACCGGGACACCGGGACATAAGGAATATAAATGAATCAGAAAATACAACTCATGTTTCCAAATGACGTCGTTTGGAGCCCAAATTGAAAATCCAGATCAATTTATGTCTACTTTCAAAGTAAAAGGGCAAATTTATCATAGAGCAGGGTCTCTTCTACCATTCTCAGGCGAGAATCATAAATTTTTACAATTGTACTTCATCAGTGATAGAAATTCTGAATTGAATGCACGTTGCGAAATTTCTCCCAACATTGAAAGGACAATCGTTTCCCAATTACAACATCTTTTCCACGAAAATAATAATTTAGTGCGTCTGTTCAAAACAGCCATCGATTTGATGCCTACTTATACGCATAAAATTGTAATTTCCGCTGACAAAACGCCTCCTGGCCAACATGTGCGTAGATACAATGCTCCAACTATCGACGAAGTGGCCATCGTTATGGTCGGTGATCAGTTTTTACCTCGAGATATTATTCTCAGGGTTTCCACCACACGTGCTACAACTAAAAATAGGCCAACCAATAATACTTCTAAGAAATATAAACCCACCAAAGCTTTGCTATGGCACTCGACTTGCCGTAAAAAAAACAATGGAAAACCTAATAGAGGCCACAATCTTGACAGGGCCTTTTGAGGGTGAGGCTGTTCTTATTCCTCGCATTCCCAAGATTCCAACGGATCTGCCTTTTCAATTTAAAAGATTGCAATTCCCAATTCGATTAGCATTTGCAATCACCATTAACAAAGCTCAAGGTCAATCATTAGAAAAATGTGGTATAGATCTTAATACTGATTGTTTTTCCTATTGACAATTGTACGTTGCATGTTCGAGGGTCGGTAAACCTGACAATCTATTTATATGCAGTGACAATTGGACAGCGAAGAATGTTGTATATTCGCAAGTTTTACGCAGTTAATTTGTATTTTATCTATCTATCTATCTATCTATCTATATAAAAACGAGTTGTATGTATGCATGTTTGTTTGTTTGTAAAAAGAGCGTTTGCATATGATGTCATTATTAGTACATACGGCTTTGTATATGCAGAGACAATGGGAAAGCCAAGAATGTTGTATATTCGCAATTTTTACGTAGTTTAACTCCTGCAGACGAAATGAATGCTTGCCTAAAAAATTCTAATTTATAGGCACACGTAAAAATATTAAAATTAACTACAAATATGCGTGTCCGATTGCAAAACGATGACTCTGGTCAAACAGTAGACTCAATTTCAGGACGTATACAACTACCTGCTGATTTCTGTAATTTAGTGACGTCCAAAAATGAATTGATTGAAAAAGTATTTCCGAATATTCTAAAAAATTATAAAAATAATAAATGGCTAAGTGAAAGAGCGATTCTCGCACCCAAAAATATAGACGTCCACGAAATCAACAATATTGTTTTGAACAAGATTCGAGACCAGGCAGTCCTTTACAAGTCAGTCGACACAGTTTTGGAACCAAATGAAGCGGTTAATTATCCATCTGAATTTTTAAATTCCATAGATCCTTCAGGGTTTCCACCACACGTGCTACAACTAAAAATAGGCGTACCAATAATACTTTTAAGAAATATCAACCCACCAAAGCTTTGCAATGGCACGCGACTTGCCGTAAAAAAAAACAATGGAAAACCTAATAGAGGCCACAATCTTGACAGGGCCTTATGAGGGTGAGGCTGTTCTTATTCCTCGCATTCCCATGATTCCAACGGATCTGCTTTTTCAATTTAAAAGATTACAATTCCCAATTCGATTAGTATTTGCAATCACCATTAACAAAGCTCAAGGTCAATCATTAGAAAAATGTGGTATAGATCTTAATCCTGATTGTTTTTCCCATGGACAATTGTACGTTGCATGTTCGAGGGTCGGTAAACCTGACAATGTATTTATATGCAGCGACAATTGGACAGCGAAGAATGTTGTTTATTCGCAAGTTTTACGCAGTTAATTTGTATTGTATCTATCTATATAAAAACGAGTTATGTGGATGCATGTTTGTTTGTTTGTAAAAAGAGCGTTTGTATATGACGTCATTATTAGTACATACGGCTTTGCATATGCACAGACAATGGGAAAGCCAAGAATGTTGTTTATTCGCAATTTTTGCGTAGTTTGAAACACATATATAAATCTATCTATATTCACAGGTGGGACACAGGGACACAACTACAATGGCGCATAACTAATATAGCGCGTAACGACTTACGCGCGTGGGGGGGCTTGGGGGGGCGCGAAGCGCCCCACCAACTAGGTGTTTGGGTGGCGCGAAGCGCCACCCCAACAGCTAGTATATATATATATATATATATATATATATATATATATATATATATATATATCTTTTTAGTTTTTTGTAGTTTTTACCTTTTTTAGTTTTTTTCTCCTTTTGTATTAATGCTAAAGCCAAAGTTCAAACCTGGAGCCTCTCGGACCTAGAACCTGAAACATAACGCTTTACCAACTCAGCTACTTCGGCTTGAATACATTCGTTTTGAGCAGCTTCCTCGGGTGTTGCCATTGTAGGTTCTTCAGCCATTTTACAATTAGAAATTTCTCTTTCAACGGTCTTCTTACAATTAAAAATTTGTCTTTGAACGATATTCTTAAATACCTGTGTCCTGGTCGTCATTTATATTCCCTGTGTCCCGGTCGTCATTTGTGTCCCGGTATCCCAGTCTGTAAATTCTCTTTGAGTGTCCCAGTCGTTATTTATATTCCCTCTGTCCCGGTCGTCATTTGTGTCCCGGTCTGTAATTTCTCTTTGAGTGTTTTTTCTTTTTAGTATTTTTTAGTTTTTTACATTTTTTCTTTTTTCAGTTTTCTTTTTCTTCTTTATTTTTCAGCTTCACTATGAAATACATATCGCCGAACCTTTGTTTTTTTTTAACTAAAATCTGGTAGGCATTGATGACCTTATCCAAGTCAAGATCCCAAACCCAATCATCATCGCTATCATTTTCAGTTTTGATATGTTTTGACTCTTGCTGTCCAGGTGGATCTTCATCTAACTGCGCGGTTTTGCGTTCTTTAGCCTCAAGCCTGTTTCCTCGCTGTTCTTTTGATTCCTCGGCACGCTTTCTTTTCTGACTTTCTCCATCAGCAGCAAGTTTTTTGGCATAGACTCTTTGAGCATCTTCATCGGCTTTTGCCATTGTAAGTTCATCAGTCATTTTAAACTTAAACATTAATAGATTTCTACATGAACATATATGTCTTAAATATCTTTAATGACGTCACCGTCATAGCAAAAATGACGACAACTAACTTCATGACGCCAGTCGACACAGAAACATGACGTCACCTGATCCACAGACAGACAACTTATTTTTATATATATAGATAGATATAATTCTAAAATTAACAGGTAATTTTCTATTTTGAAATAAAAACTAAAAATTATTGCTCAGACAACATAAATATTTTTGATATTTACATAATAGCTTTAGTGGTTCTGGACTGAAAGCTAAATATGCTAATCAAATTGGGAATTGCAATGTTTTAGGTTGAAAAGGCTGATCCATTGGAATCATGAGAATGCGTGGAATAAGAAAAGCCTCACCCTCAAAAGGCCCTGTCAAGATTGTTGCCTCTATTACGTTATAACAGACATAACACGTCATTTGTGTCCCGGTGTCCCGGTCTGTAGTTTCGTTAGTCGACAAACATGACGTCAGACGACAAACAACTTCATGACGACATACAGCTCAATCCTTATAATGACGTCAGTCGACAAACATGACGTCAGTCGACAACCATGACGTCAGTCGACACACAAACATGACGTCAGTCGACAGACAGACAAACAACTTATATATATATATATATATATATATATATATATATATATATATATATATATATATACATATATATATATATATATCTTCTATATATATAAAAATAAGTTGTCTGTCTGTGTGTCTTACTGTGGATCAGGTGACGTCACGTTTCTGTGTTGACTGACGTCATGAAATTAGTTGTCGTCATTTTTGCTTTGACGGTGACGCTGAAATACCTGATAAAAATGTCGATAAGGGGTTACATGATATTATTGTAAAAAATATGATACATGGACCTTGCGGTGCACTGAACGAAAATTCACCATGTATGGCCAAAGGAAGGTGCACAAAGCAATATCCTCGACTTTTAGTATCAAACACAATTACTGGCAATGATGGTTCCCCACAATATAGAAGAAGATCTACTGAAGATGGCGGTAAAACAGCAATAATAAAGAAGCGTAACGGTACCACCATCGAAATAGATAACCAGTGGGTTGTTCCATATTCCCCATTATTATCAAAAACATTTAATGCACACATAAACGTTGAATACTGTAACTCCGTAAAAGCAATCAAATACATATGTAAATACGTCAACAAAGGCAGTGACATGGCAGTTTTTGGCTTGCAGCCCGAAATCAAAGATTTCGATGAAATAGTACAATATCAGGCTGGAAGATACATAAGCAGTAATGAAGATGTTTGGCGAATTCTTTCATTTCCGATACATGAAAGTAGTCCAGCTGTTGTTCACTTAGCGGTACATTTACAGAATGGTCAACGTGTTTATTTCACGGAAACCAACGTGCAGCAAAGAGTCCTGAATCCACCGGATACAAAATTAACAGCTTTTTTTTCGCTTTGCAAAAATTATTCTTTTGCAAAAAAACTGCTGTATACTGAAGTGCCTTCGTATTACACGTGGAATACTTAAAATAAAGTATTTGAACGTCGAAAACAGGGTAAGTCAGTCGACGGCCAACCTACCATCTTCAAAGATACCACGATAGGAAGACTCTACACCGTTCACCCCAATCAACAGGAATGCTTCTTTCTACGCCTGCTTTTGGTGAATGTATCCGGTCCGACATCCTTTGAGTATTTGAGGACTGTAAATGGTACTATACATGACACTTACCGTAGTGCATGCCAAGCTCTGAATTTATTGGAGATAACAACGTTGGAGAAATTTTCTTTTTGGATGCGCCAGGAGTTACTGGTAAAACGTTTGTGATAAAACTGATTCTGGCATCAATTCGATCAAAAAATGATATAGCGTTGGAAAGTGCGTCGTCCGGAATAGCCGCATCAGTATTAAGATCTATACCACATTTTTCTAATGATTGACCTTGAGCTATGTTAATGGTGATTGCAAATGCTAATCGAATTGGGAATTGCAATCTTTTAAATTGAAAAGGCAGATCCGTTGGAATCATGGGAATGCAAGGAATAAGAACAGCCTCACCCTCAAAAGGCCCTGTTAAGATTGTGGCCTCTATTAGGTTTTCCATTGTTTTTTTTTTTACGGCAAGTCGCGTGCCATTGCCAAGCTTTGGTGGGTTGATATTTCTTAAAAGTATTATTGGTACGCCTATTTTTAGTTGTAGCACGTGTGGTGGAAACCCTGAAAGATCTATGGAATTTAAAAATTCAGATGGATAATTAACCGCTTCATTTGGTTCCAAAACTGTGTCGACTGACTTCTAAAGGACTGCCTGGTCTCGAATCTTGGTCAAAACAATATTGTTGATTTCGTGGACGTCTATATTTTTGGGTGCGAGAATCGCTCTTTCACTAAGCCATTTATTATTTTTATAATTTTTTAGAATATTCGGAAATACTTTTTCAATCAATTCATTTTTGGACGTCACTAAATTACAGAAATCAGCAGGAAGTTTTATACGTCCTGAAATTGAGTCTATCGTATCATAAATGTCTTTTTGTTCCGACGTTAACTTGGAAATGTTATTTTGTACATACGACAATAGATCACTCGTACTGTAACTTTGTTCACGATCCAATTCTACACATTTCGAAACAGCAGCGATACGGTTAGGTGAAGGCATTCCCAAATCCTGAAGAGGTATGTTTGCCATACGTACGCACAAATCTTTTATAATAACTAAAGTGTAGTTATAAATTTCTGATGTAAAATCAAAAGTCATATCTGACGTCTCTAACTGTTTTCGATGGAGTATATCTTCGGACATTTTTGACTTATATTTTTCCCATAACTCTGTAGAAGCTGATGGAGAGCAAGTTGTTAAAATGATGCCAACAATGCACGAATTTGACTTGGGGACGACGTTTCGCACGCGTCATTGATGCAGTTATCCCAGTGTTGGTCATTCTCCAATAAATTCAGAGCTTGGCATGCACTGCGGTAAGTGTCATGTATAGTACCATTTATAGTCCTCAAATACTCAAAGGATGTCGGACCGGGCACATTCACCAAAAGCAGGCGTAGAAAGAAGCATTCATTTTGATTGGGGTGAACGGTGTAGAGTCTTCCTATCGTGGTATCTTTGAAGATGGTAGGTTGGCCGTCGACTGACTTACCCTGTTTTCGACGTTCAAATACTTTATTTTTAGTATTCCACGTGTAATACGAAGGCATTTCAGTATACAGCAGTTTTTTTGCAAAAGAATCATTTTTGCATAGCGAAAAAAAAGCTGTTAATTTTGTATCCGGTGGATTCAGGGCTCTTTGTTGCACGTTGGTTTCCGAGAAATAAACACGTTGACCATTCTGTAAATGTACCGCTACCGCTAAGTGAACAACAGCTGGACTACGTTCATGTATCGGAAATGAAAGAATTCGCCAAAGAGCTTCATTACTGCTTATGTATCTTCCAGCCTGATATTGTACGATTTCTTCGAATCTTTGATTTCGGGCTGCAAGCCAAGAACTGCCATGTCACTGCCTTTGTTGACGTATTTACATATGTATTTGATTGTCTTTACGGAGTTACAGTATTCAACGTTTATGTGTGCATTAAATGTTTTTGATAATAATGGGGAATATGGAACAACCCTCTGGTTATCTACTTCGATGGTGGTACCGTTGCCATTGTAGGTTCTTCAGTCATTCTACAATTAGAAATTTCTCTTACAACGGTCTTCTTACCATTAAAAATTTGTCCTTGAACGATATTCTTAAATACCTGTGTCCTGGTCGTCATTTATATTCCCTGTGTCCCGGTCGTCATTTGTGTCCTGGTATCCCAGTCTGTAATTTCTCTTTGAGTGTCCCGGTCGTTATTTATATTCCCTCTGTCCCGGTCGTCATTTGTGTCCCGGTCTGTAATTTCTCTTTGAGTGTTTTTTCTTTTTAGTATTTTTTAGTTTTTTACATTTTTTCTTTTTTCAGTTTTCTTTTTCTTCTTTATTTTTCAGCTTCACTATGAAATACATATCGCCAAACCTTTGTTTTTTTAACTAAAATCTGGTAGGGATTGATGACCTTATCCAAGTCAAAATCCCAAACCCAATCATCATCGCTATCATTTTCAGTTTTGATATGTTTTGACTCTCGCTGTCCAGGTGGATCTTCATCTAACTGCGCGGTTTTGCGTTCTTTAGCCTCAAGCCTGTTTCCTTGCTGTTTTTTTGATTCCTCGGCACGCTTTCTTTTCTGACTTTCTCTATCACAGCAAGTTTTTTGGCATAGACTCTTTGAGCATCTTCATCGGCTTTTGCCATTGTAAGTTCATCAGTCATTTTAAACTTAAACATTAATAGATTTCTACGTGAACATATATGTCTTAAATATCTTGAATGACGTCACCGTCATAGCAAAAATGACGATAACTAATTTCATGACGTCAGTCAACACAGAAACATGACGTCACCTGACAGACAGATAGACACACAGACAGACAACTTATTTTTATATATATAGACTAGCTGTTGGGATGGCGCTTCGCGCCACCCCAACACCTAGTTGGTGGGGGCGCTTCGTGCCCCCCCCAAGCCCCCCCGCGCGCGTAAGTCGTTACGCGCCATAATAGTTACGCGGCATTGTAGTTGTGTCCCTATGTCCCACCTGTGAATATAGATATATATATATATATATATATATATATATATATATATATATATATATATATATATATATATATATATATATATATATATATGGTTTTAACTACGTAAAACTTGCGAATATACAACATTCTTTGCTGTCCCATTGTCTTTGCATATAAACAGATTGTCAGGTTTACCGACTCTTGAACATGCAACATATAATGGTCCATGGGAAAACAATCTGTATTCAGATCTATACCTCATGATTCTAATGATTGCCCTTGAGCTTTGTTGATGGTGATTGCTAATCGACCATTCCCTGTCCCGGTGTCCCGGTCGTCATTTACATCCCCCTGTTTCCCCCGGTGTCCCCGTTGTAGTTGTGTCCCTGTGTCCCGGTCGTCATTTATATTCCCTGTGTCCCGGTCGTCATTTGTTTTAGTTTTGTTTTTCTCCTTTATTTTTTTCCTTTTTTTTTCTTTTTTAGCTTATTTAGATTTTTTAGCTTTTTTATTAGTTTTTAGTTTTTTTTTCTTTTTAGTTTTTTTGTCCCGGTCGTCATTTATATCCCCCTGTTTCCCCCGGTGTCCCCGTTGTAGTTGTGTCCCTGTGTCCCGGTCGTCATTTATATTCCCTGTGTCCCGGTCGTCATTTGTATCCCGGTGTACCGGTCTGTATATACATTCGTTTTTTAGTTTTGTTTTTCTCCTTTATTTTTTTCCTTTTTTTTTCTTTTTTAGTTTATTTAGATTTTTAGATTTTTTAAGTTTTTTTATTAGTTTTTAGTTTTTTTTTCTTTTTAGTTTTTTTGTAGTTTTTACCTTCTTTTTAGTTTTGTTAATTTTTTTTTTTACTTATGTCCTGGTCGTCATTTATACTCCCTGTGTCCCGGTGCTTTGTTGATTGCTAATCGAACATTCCTTTTGTCCTGGTCGCTTTCTCTTTGAGTGTCGTCATTTATTTTTTTCTTTTTTAGTTCTTTTAGTTTTTACCTTTTTTATTTTTTTTTTAGTTTTTTAGATGAAAATTTTTTTTAGTTTTTTCCTTTTTTTCTTTTTAGTTTTTTATTGGTTTTTACCTTTATGTTAGCTTATTTTTCAGTTTTTTCCTTTTTTTTTAGTTTTTTTTTATTTTTTATTTTTTTTAGTTTTTTACCTTTTTTTAGTTTTTTTAGTTTTTTTAGTTTTTTAGCTTTTTTACTTTTTTTTATTAGTTTTTAGTTTTTTTGTAGTTTTTGCCTTTTTTTAGTTTTTTCAGTTTTTTTTTTAGTTTTTTATTGGTTTTTACCTTTATTTTAGCTTATTTTTCAGTTTTTTCCTTTTTTTTAGTTTTTTTTAGTTTTTAGTTTTTTTAGTTTTTTACCTTTTTTTAGTTTTTTTAGTTTTTTTAGTTTTTTAGCTTTTTTATTTTTTTATTAGTTTTTAGTTTTTTTGTAGTTTTTGCCTTTTTTTTAGTTTTTTTAGTTTTTTAGCTTTTTTATTAGTTTTTAGTTTTTTTTGTAGTTTTTGCCTTTTTTTAGTTTTTTTAGTTTTTTAGCTTTTTTATTTTTTTTATTAGTTTTTAGTTTTTTTTGTAGTTTTTGCCTTTTTTTAGTTTTTTCATACAACATTGTTGGCTTTCCCATTGTCTTTGCATATACAAAGCCTTATGTACTAATAACGACGTCATATGCAAACGCTCTTTTTACAAACAAACAAACAAACATGCATACACACAACTCGTTTTTATATAGATTGATAGATAGATAGATACAATACACATTAACTGCGTAAAACTTACAACATTAATATACAACATTCTTCGCTGTCCAATTGTCGCTGCATATAAATAGATTGTCAGGTTTACCGACCCTCGAACATGCAACGTACATTTGTCCATGGGAAAAACAATCAGTATTAAGATCAATACCACATCTTTCTAATGATTGACCTTGAGCTTTGTTGATGGTGATTGCAAATGCTAATCGAATTGGGAATTGCAATCTTTTAAATTGAAAAGGCAGATCCGTAGGAATCATGGGAATGCGAGGAATAAGAACAGCCTCACCCTCAAAAGGCCCTGTCAAGATTGTGGCCTCTATTAGGTTTTCCATTGTTTTTTTACGGCAAGTCGCGTGCCATTGCAAAGCTTTGGTGGGTTGATATTTCTTAACAGTATTATTGGTACGCCTATTTTTACTTGTAGCACGTGTGGTGGAAACTCTGAAAGATCCACGGAATTTAAAAATTCAGATGGATAATTAACCACCTCATTTGGTTCCAAAACTGTGTCGACTGACTTGTAAAGGACTGCCTGGTCTCGAATCTTGGTCAAAACAATATTGTTGATTTCGTGGACGTCTATATTTTTGGGTGCAATAATCGCTCTTTCACTTAGCCATTTATTATTTTTATAATTGTTTAGAATATTCGGAAATAATTTTTCAATCAATTCATTTTTGGACGTCACTAAATTACAGAATTCAGCAGGTAGTTGTATACGTCCTGAAATTGAGTCTACTGGGAGCTTTCCGTGTCCAATTGCCAGCAATTGATCTGAAAATGTTTGACCATAGTCATCGGTTTGCAATCGGACCCGCATATTTGTAGTTAATTTTAATGTTTTTACGTGTGTCCATAAATTTGAATTATTCAGGCAAGCATTCATTTCGTCTGCAGGGGTTGATCTAGGTATTATAGGTAATGTTTGCCTGAAATCTCCCGCAAGCAATATTAATGTGCTGCCAAAGCGTTTCGAATTCCCTCGCAAATCTTTTAAACATTGATCCAGAGCCTCGAGCGATTTTTGTGTGCCATTGTGCACTCGTCCCAAATAATAAGTTTGCATTGCTGCAATACTTTACCCATCCCAGATGATTTGGAAATATTGCACGTGGGAGTTTCTGTAGAATACAAATTCAGAGGCAATATCAAAGCGGAATGAGCAGTTCTTCCACCAGGCAGCATCGTTGCGGCTATTCCAGACGACGCAATTGCCAACGCTATATCATTTTTTGATCGAATTGATGCCAGAATCAGTTTTATCACAAACGTTTTACCAGTACCTCCTGGCGCATCCAAAAAGAAAATTTCTCCAACGTTGTTATCGACACAATGCATTATCGTATCATAAATGTCTTTTTGTTCCGACGTTAACTTGGAAATGTTATTTTGTACATACGACAATAGATCATTCGTACTGTAACTTTGTTCACGATCCAATGCTACACATGTCGAAACAGCAGCGGTACGATTAGGTGAAGGCATTCCCAAATGCTGAAGAGGTTTGTTTGCCATACATACGCACAAATCTTCTATAATAACTAAAGTGTAGTTATAAATTTCTGATGTAAAATCAAAAGTCATATCTGACGTCTCTAGCCGTTTTCGATGGAGTATATCTTCGGACATTTTTGATTTATATTTTTCCCATTACTCTGTAGGAGCTGATGGAGAGCAAGTTGTTAGTATGATGCCAAACAATGTACGAATTTGACTTGGAGTTGACGTTTCGCACGCGTCATTGATGCAGTTATCCCAGTGTTGGTCATTCTCCAATAAATTCAGAGCTTGGCATGCACTACGGTAAGTGTCATGTATAGTACCATTTACAGTTCTCAAATACTCAAAGGACGTCGGACCGGGTATATTCACCAAAAGCAGGCGTAGAAAGAAGCATTCATGTTGATTGGAGTGAACGGTATAGAGTCTTCCTATCGTGGTATCTTTGAAGATGGTAGGCTGGCCGTCGACTGACTTACCCTGTTTTCGACGTTCAAATACTTTATTTTTAGCATTCCACGTGTAATACGAAGGCACTTCAGTATACAGCAGCTTTTTTGCAAAAGAATCATTTTTGCATAGCGAAAAGATAGCAGTTAACTTTGTATCCGGTGGATTCAGGGCTCTTTGTTGCACGTTGGTTTCCGAGAAATAAACACGTTGACCATTCTGTAAATGTACCGCTAAGTGAACAACAGCTGGACTACGTTCATGTATCAGAAATGATAGAATTCGCCAAACAGCTTCATTACTGCTTATGTATCTTCCAGCCTGATATTGTACGATTTCGTCGATATCTTTGATTTCGGACTGCAAGCCAAAAACTGCCATGTCACTGCCTTTGTTGACGTATTTACATATGTATTTGATTGCCTTTACGGAGTTACAGTATTCAACGTTTATGTGTGCATTAAATGTTTTTGATAATAATGGGGAATATGGAACAACCCACTGGTTATCTACTTCGATGGTGGTACCGTTACGCTTCTTTATTACTGCTGTTTTACCGCCATCTTCAGTAGATCTTCTTCTATATTGTGGGGTAACTATCATTGCCAGTAATTGTGTTGGATACTAAAAGTCGAGGATATTGCTTTGTGCACCTTCCTTTGGCCATGCAGGGTGAATTTTCGTTCAATGCACCGCAAGGTCCATGTATCATATTTTTTACAACAATGTCATATAACCCCTTATCGACATTTTCATCAGGTATTTCAGCGGAAATCACATCATCAATTTTGTTAGAAGTAATTTTATTATGTAGCCAGATTAGTATATGTGCGTGTGGCAAACCTCGTTTTGTAATTCCACTGAGTACATCCAGCATCGAACTGACCCAAACACTTCAAGTTTTACTATGTAGTTTATCAGTGATTTCAACTTTTGCCGGAAGATACGGGCCGTAATATCATGTCTATGAACCGCCGATTGTCCTTGAAGTAAAAGCTGCTGTATCTCGTCCCATGATTGATTACATGTAAATGTAATAAATAAATCTGGACGACCATAGAGATGAACATACGCAATAGCATCTTGAGCATATTCCTGCATATGACGGGGACTGCCAGCATATGACGAAGGTAAAAACGTTAATCTTCCAACATTTGTGGTATTACCGTCATTTACAACTGCATCTCGCAAATGAATATATTGTTCAGAGCGGAGCTTGGTCTGATTCAGGCGGATATATAGGAAACGTTCTGATTCAATTTTTGCATATATTTCAACGACATATTGGTGAAACAATTGACGGCATTTTAAAATATAATTGTCTTCATCCTGCCGAATCATTAGTCTATAGGAATAATAATGCATTGCACTGCATTTCTTATTCGTTTCTTTGTTAGTGGCTGGATTCATCAATTTAATATTAAAGAGATAGCCGTCGGCTCCATCCCAAAAAATGATAGGATATTGTAGGGTCGTGGCATCGATAGCATCGTAGCATCGATGAGTTTCAGCAATTCTTACCAACTGAGCGTTTCGCTTATGAAGAATAATATCTCGAGGTAAAAACTGATCACCGACCATAAAGATTGCCACTTCGTCGACAGTTGGAGCATTGCATCTGCGCACATGTTGGCCAGGAGACGTTTTGTCAGCGCAAATAACAATTTGATGCGTATCAGTAGGCATCAAATCGATGGCTGTTTTGAACAGACGCACTAAACTATTATTTTTGTGGAAAAGATGTTGCAATTGGGAAACGATTGTCTTTTCAACGTTGGGAGAAATTTTGCAACGTGCATTCAATTCAGAATTTCTATCACTGATGAAGTACAATTGTAAAAACTTATGATTCTCGCCTGAGAATGGAAGTGGGGACCCTGCTTTATGATAAATTTGCCCTTTTACTTTGAAAGTAGGCATAAATTGATCTGGATTTTCGATTTGGGCACCAAACGACGTCATTTGGAATCATGAGTTATATTTTCTGATCTGTGATAAAAAACGCTTAGATTCTGACGTAGTTCCAGTAAGCAAAGTCTTCAATGGCTCTGGTGGTGCAGCCAACAGAGGAAGTTTAACTTTTCCTGAGGCGCAACACATTCCCATTGTTTCATCATTGAATTTCAAGGCCTTGCAATAGGGACAAATTTTAGACATAGTCCCGATTTGAACACATCTACTATAATCATCGACTGGTCTGTACCTGAATGCCAGGCCATAATTTTCAGGTTGCTCTTGTGATTCCTCGGCACGCTTTCTTTTCTTACTTTCTCTATCAGCCGCAAGCCTGTTTTCTTACTGTTCTTGTGATTCCTCGGCACGCCTTCTTTTTTACTTTTTCATTCAACAGCAAGTCTGGTTTTGCGTTGCTCTGGTAGTTCCTCGACACGCCTTCGAACGTAAATTGCACATTCCTAATCTGGCATTATCTCTTGAAGCCGCAAGCCTGTTTTCACATTGCTCTTGTGATTCCTCGACACGCCTTCTTTTTTTACTTTCTCTTTCAGCAGCAAGTCTGGTTTCGCGCTACTCTGGTAGTTCCTCGACACGCCTTCGTTGACGTAAATTGCACATTCTTAATCTGGCCCTTTCTCTTTGAGTCGCAAGCCTGGTTTTGCTTTTTGGTAACATTCTATCTTTTTCAATGTTTTTCAATTTGTCAATGTTCATTCTAAGATTGACCTCAAAATTCTAACGACTCATTCTAACATTGACCTCAAAATTATAAGTATCTGTTTTAAGGTTTTCGAATTACTTTAATCTATTGTCAAAATATATTGAAATATTTATGCAATTCCCAGTTTCTACATTTTTAGTTTCAGTTTGCTTTTTCTTCTTTATTTTTCAGACGTCATATGCAAACCCTCAACACAAAAATACATACAACTTATTTTTATATATAGACTAGCTGTTGGGGTGGTGCTTCGCGCCACCCCAACACCTAGTTGGTGGGGGCGTTTCGCGCACCCCCCCCAAGCCCCCCCGCGTGCGTAAGTCGTTACGCGCCATATTAGTTACGCGCCATTGTAGTTGTGTCCCTATGTCCCACCTGTGAATATATATATATATATATATATATATATATATATATATATATATATATATATATATATATATATATATATATATATATATATATATATATATATATATATATATATATATATATATGTTTTTAACTACGTAAAACTTTCGAATATACAACATTCTTTGTCTGTGCATATAAATAGATTGTCAGGTTTACCGACTCTTGAACATGCAACATATAATGGTCCATGGGAAAACAATCCGTATTCAGATCTATACCTCATGATTCTAATGATTGCCCTTGAGCTTTGTTGATGGTGATTGCTAATCGACCATTCCCTGAGTCACCATCGTCATTTATATATCCCCCTTTGCACCCCGGCGTCCCCTTTGTAGTTTTGTCCCTGTGTCCCGGTCGTCATTTATATTCCCTGTGTCCCGGTCGTCATTTGTGTCCCGGTGTCCCAGTCTGTGATTTCTCTTTGAATGTCCCGGGCGTCATTTATATTCCTCGTGTCACGGTCGTCATTTATATTTAGTTTTTTTAATTTTTTTTTAGTTTTTTCCTTTTTTTCTTTTTAGTTTTTTATTGGTTTTTACCTTTTTTTTTAGCTTTTTTAGTTTTTTTCGTTTTTTCTCTTCTATTTTTCAGTTTTTCCTTTTTTTAGATTTTTTTTTAGTTTTTAGTTTTTTTAGTTTTTTACCTTTTTTTAGTTTTTTTAGTTTTTTAGCTTTTTTATTTTTTTATTAGTTTTTAGTTTTTTTTCGTAGTTTTTTTGAAGTTTTCATCTTTTTAGTTTTTTTATTTTTATTTATATTTTTTTAGTTTTCTTTTTCTCCTTTATTTTTCAGTTTTTTTCCTTTTTTTAGTTTTTTTTTCTTTTTTAGTTCTTTTAGTTTTTACCTTTTTTAGTTTTTTTTAGTTTTTTAGATGAAAATTTTTTTTAGTTTTTTCCTTTTTTTCTTTTTAGTTTTTTATTGGTTTTTACCTTTTTTTTTTAGCTTTTTTAGTTTTTTTTCGTTTTTTCTCTTCTATTTTTCAGTTTTTTCCTTTTTTTTAGTTTTTTTTTAGTTTTTAATTTTTTTAGTTTTTTACCTTTTTTTAGTTTTTTTAGTTTTTTTTTAGTTTTTTTAGTTTTTTTCGTTTTTTCTCTTCTATTTTTCAGTTTTTCCTTTTTTTTAGTTTTTTTTATTAGTTTTTAGTTTTTTTTCGTAGTTTTTTTGAAGTTTTCATCTTTTTAGTTTTTTTATTTTTATTTATATTTTTTTAGTTTTCTTTTTCTCCTTTATTTTTCAGTTTTTTTCCTTTTTTTAGTTTTTTTTTCTTTTTTAGTTCTTTTAGTTTTTACCTTTTTTAGTTTTTTTTTAGTTTTTTAGATGAAAATTTTTTTTAGTTTTTTCCTTTTTTTCTTTTTAGTTTTTTATTGGTTTTTACCTTTTTTTTTTAGCTTTTTTAGTTTTTTTTCGTTTTTTCTCTTCTATTTTTCAGTTTTTTCCTTTTTTTTAGTTTTTTTTTTAGTTTTTAATTTTTTTAGTTTTTTACCTTTTTTTAGTTTTTTTAGTTTTTTTTTAGTTTTTTAGCTTTTTTATTTTTTTTTTAGTTTTTAGTTTTTTTGTAGTTTTTGCCTTTTTTTAATTTTTTCAGTTTTTTTTTTAGTTTTTAGTTTTTTACCTTTTTTAGCCTAACCAGGATTTGAACCTGGGACCTTCATTCTCCGTTCTGACACCCTTTCTCACCGAGTGACTACTCCAGCATGTTCATTTTGGTGTTTTAAATGGTATATTATTAACCAAATTAATGTGTTTTACAATATACAATATACATCGTCATAACAAAAATGACGACAACTAATTTCATGACGTCAGCCGACACAGAAACATGACGTCACCTGATCCAGAGATCAACAGACAGACAACTTATTTTTATATATATAGATAAGATATAATCTGGCGTAACATAGTGTAACAGACATAAGAGAGAGACAACTTATTTATATATATATATATATATATATATATATATATATATATATATATATATATATATATATATATATATATATATATATATATATATATATATATATATATATATATATATATATATATAGATACTAGCTGTTGGGGTGGCGCTTCGCGCCACCCCAACACCCAGTTGGTGGGGCGCTTCGCGCCTCCCCATGCCCCCCCGCGCGCGTAAGTCGTTACGCGCCATATTAGTTACGTGCCATTGTAGTTGTGTCCCTGTGTCCCACCTGTGAATATAGACAGATATAAATATATGTTTTTAACTACGTAAAACATGCGAATATACAACATTCTTCGCTGTCCCATTGTCTGTGCATATAAATAGATTGTCAAGTTTACTGACTCTTGAACATGCAACATATAATTGTCCATGGGAAAAACAATCCGTATTCAGATCAATACCTCATTATTCTAATGATGTGTCCCTGTGTCCCGGTCGTCATTTATATTCCCTGTGTCCCGGTCGTCATTTGTGTCCCGGTGTCCCAGTTTGTAATTTCTCTTTGAGTGTCCCGGTGGTCATTTATATTCCCTGTGTCCCGGTGTCCCGGTCGTCATTTGTGTCCCGGTGTCCCGGTCTGTAATTTCTATTCGAACAATCCCTGTGTCCCGGTCGTAATTTATATATCCCGTCTGTGCCCCCGGCGTCCCCGTTGTAGTTGTGTCCCTGTGTCCCGGCCGTCATTTATATTCCCTGTGTCCCGGTCGTGATTTGTGTCCGGGTGTCCCAGTCTATAATTTCTCTTTGAGGTTTTTGGCATAAACTTTTTGAGCAGCTTCCTCGGCTGTTGCCATTGTAGGTTCTTCAGTCATTTTACAATTAAACATTTTTCCGTGAATAAATGTCTTAAATACCGTTAATGACGTCACCGTCATAGCAAAAATGACGACAACTAACTTCATGACGTCAGTCGACACAGAAACATGACGTCACCTGACACACAGACAGACAGACAACTTATCTATCTATATATATAAAAATAAGTTGTCTGTGGATCTGTCTGTGGATTAGGTGACGTCATGTTTCTGTGTCGACTGACGTCATGAAGTTAGTTGTCGTCATTTTTGCTATGACGGTGACGTCATTAAAGGTATTTAAGACATTTGTTCACGGAAAAATGTTTAATTGTAAAATGACTGAAGAACCTACAATGGCAACAGCCGAGGAAGCTGCTCAAAGAGTTTATGCCAAAAAACTTGCTGCTGATATAGAAAGTAAGAAAAGAAAGCGTTCCGAGGAATCACAAGAACAGCAAGAAAACAGGCTTGCAGCTGATAGAGAAAGTAAGAAAAGAAAGCGTGCCGGGGAATCACAAGAACAGCAAGAAAACAGGCTTGCGGCTAAAGAATTCAAAACCGCGCAGTTAGATGAAAATCCACCTGGACAGCGAGAGTCAAAACATATCAAAACTGAAAATGATAGCGATGATGATTGGGTTTGGGATTTTGACTTGGATAAGGTCATCAATGCCTACCAGATTTACGTTAAAAAAACAAAGGTTCGTCGATATGTACTTTATAGTGACGCTGAAAAATAAAGAAGAAAAAGAAAACTGAAAAAAGAAAAAAGGTAAAAAACTAAAAAAAAAACTAAAAAGAAAAAACACTCAAAGAGAAATTACAGACCGGGACACAAATGACGACCGAGACAGAGGGAATATAAGTGACTACCGGGAACCTCAAAGAGAAATTACAGACTGGGACACCCGGACACAAATCACGACCGGGACACAGGGAATATAAATGACGACCGGGACACAGGGACACAACTACAACGGGGACGCCGGGGGCACAGGCGGGATATATAAATGACGACCGGGACACAGGGATTGTTCGAATAAAAATTACAGACCGGGAAACCGGGACACAAATGACGACCGGGACACCAGGACACAGGGAATATAAATGACGACCGGGACACTCAAAGAGAAATTACAAACTGGGACACCGAGACACAAATGACGACCGGGACACAGGGAATATAAATGACGACCGGGACACAGGGACACATCATTAGAATAATGATGTATAGATCTGAATACGGATTGTTTTTCCCATGGACAATTATATGTTGTATGTTCAAGAGTCAGTAAACCTGACAATCTATTTATATGCACAGACAATGGGACAGCGAAGAATGTTGTATATTTGCATGTTTTACGTAGTTAAAAACATATATTTATATCTATCTCTATTCACAGGTGGGAAACAGGGACACAACTACAATGGCGCGTAACTAATATGGCGCGTAACGACTTACGCGCGCGAGGGGGGGCTTGGGGGGGTGCGAAGCGCCCCTCTAACTAGGTGTTGGGGTGGCGCAAAGCGCCACCCCAACAGCTAGTTTTTATATATATAGATATACTAGCTGTTGGGGTGGCGCTTCGCGCCACCCCAACACCTAGTTGGTGGGGGCGCTTAGTGCCCCTCCCCAAGCCCCCCCGCGCGCGTAAGTCGTTACGCGCCATAATAGTTACGCGCCATTGTAGTTGTGTCCCTATGTCCCACCTGTGAATATAGATAGATATATATATATATGGTTTTAACTACGTAAAACTTGCGAATATACAACATTCTTTGCTGTCCCATTGTCTTTGCATATAAATAGATTGTCAGGTTTACCGACTCTTGAACATGCAACATATAATGGTCCATGGGAAAACAATCTGTATTCAGATCTATACCTCATGATTCTAATGATTGCCCTTGAGCTTTGTTGATGGTGATTGCTAATCGACCATTCCCTGTCCCGGTGTCCCGGTCGTCATTTACATCCCCCTGTTTCCTCCGGTGTCCCCGTTGTAGTTGTGTCCCTGTGTCCCGGTCGTCATTTATATTCCCTGTGTCCCGGTCGTCATTTGTATCCCGGTGTCCCGGTCTGTATATACATTCGTTTTTTAGTTTTGTTTTTCTCCTTTATTTTTTTCCTTTTTTTTTCTTTTTTAGCTTATTTAGATTTTTAGATTTTTTAGTTTTTTTATTAGTTTTTAGTTTTTTTTTCTTTTTAGTTTTTTTGTCCCGGTCGTCATTTATATCCCCCTGTTTCCCCCGGTGTCCCCGTTGTAGTTGTGTCCCTGTGTCCCGGTCGTCATTTATATTCCCTCTGTCCCGGTCGTCATTTGTATCCCGGTGTACCGGTCTGTATATACATTCGTTTTTTAGTTTTGTTTTTCTCCTTTATTTTTTTCCTTTTTTTTTCTTTTTTAGTTTATTTAGATTTTTAGATTTTTTAGTTTTTTTATTAGTTTTTAGTTTTTTTTTCTTTTTAGTTTTTTTGTAGTTTTTACCTTCTTTTTAGTTTTGTTAATTTTTTTTTTTACTTATGTCCTGGTCGTCATTTATACTCCCTATGTCCCGGTGCTTTGTTGATTGCTAATCGAACATTCCTTTTGTCCTGGTCGCTTTCTCTTTGAGTGTCGTCATTTATTTTTTTCTTTTTTAGTTCTTTTAGTTTTTACCTTTTTTAGTTTTTTTTAGTTTTTTAGATGAAAATTTTTTTTAGTTTTTTCCTTTTTTTCTTTTTAGTTTTTTATTGGTTTTTACCTTTATGTTAGCTTATTTTTCAGTTTTTTCCTTTTTTTATTAGTTTTTAGTTTTTTTGTAGTTTTTGCCTTTTTTTAGTTTTTTCAGTTTTTTTTTAGTTTTTTATTGGTTTTTACCTTTATTTTAGCTTATTTTTCAGTTTTTTCCTTTTTTTTATTTTTTTTTAGTTTTTAGTTTTTTTAGTTTTTTACCTTTTTTTAGTTTTTTTAGTTTTTTTAGTTTTTTAGCTTTTTTATTTTTTTTATTAGTTTTTAGTTTTTTTTGTAGTTTTTGCCTTTTTTTTAGTTTTTTTAGTTTTTTAGCTTTTTTATTAGTTTTTAGTTTTTTTTGTAGTTTTTGCCTTTTTTTAGTTTGACAACTTATTTTTATATATATAGATAGTTTTTTTTTTTTACTTATGTCCTGGTCGTCATTTATACTCCCTGTGTCCCGGTGCTTTGTTGATTGCTAATCGAACATTCCTTTTGTCCTGGTCGCTTTCTCTTTGAGTGTCGTCATTTATTAGTTTTTTCCTTTTTTTTTTAGTTTTTTATTGGTTTTTACCTTTATTTTAGCTTATTTTTCAGTTTTTTCCTTTTTTTTTAGTTTTTTTTTATTTTTTATTTTTTTTAGTTTTTTACCTTTTTTTAGTTTTTTTAGTTTTTTAGCTTTTTTACTTTTTTTATTAGTTTTTAGTTTTTTTTTGTAGTTTTTGCCTTTTTTTAGTTTTTTCAGTTTTTTTTTTAGTTTTTTATTGGTTTTTACCTTTATAGTTTTTTTAGTTTTTTAGCTTTTTTATTTTTTTTTTTTAGTTTTTAGTTTTTTTTTGTAGTTTTTGCCTTTTTTTAGTTTTTTCAGTTTTGACGTCACCTAATCCAGTTTTTTCAGGTGACGTCACCTGACACATCCATCCATCCATCCACAGACAACTTATTTTTATATGTATAGATATATATATATATATATATATATATATATATATATATATATATATATATATATATATATATATATATATATATATATATATATATATAGTTTCAGTCCAGAACCAGTAAAGCTATTATGTAAACATCAAAAATATTTATGTTGTCTGAGCAATAAGTTTTAGTTTTTATTTCAAAATAGAAAATTACCTGAATATTTTAGAATTAGTTTTGTTTTTTGTTAGGTTCCTGCTATTCAACGCGTGACTTCAACTCGTTACGAATTAGTGAAAATTATAAGATGTCTACTTGGAATAATTATGTTGAAAGTGCTCAAAGAGCTACTCAAAGAGTCTATGCCAAAAAACTTGCGGCTGATAGAGAAAGTAAGAAAAGAAAGCGTGCCGAGGAAATCTCAAGAACAGCAAGAAAACAGGCTTGCGGCTGATAGAGAAATTAAGAAAAGAAAGCGTGCCGAGGAATCACAAAAACAGCGAGAAAACAGGCTGCGGCTGATAGAGAAGGTAAGAACAGAAAGCGTGCCGAGGAATCACAAGAGCAACGTGAAAACAGGCTTGCGGCTTCAAAAGAAAAGGCTCTGGATCAATGCTTGAAAGATTTGCGAGGGAAGACTGCCTGGTCTCGAATCTTGGTCAAAACAATATTGTTGATTTCGTGGACGTCTATATTTTTGGGTGCGAGAATCGCTCTTTCACTTAGCCATTTATTATTTTTATAATTTTTAGAATATTCGGAAATGCTTTTTCAATCAATTCATTTTTGGACGTCACTAATTTACAGAAATCAGCAGGTAGTTGTATACGTCCTGAAATTGAGTCTACTGGGAGCTTTCCATTTCCCATTGCCAGCAATTGATCTGAAAATGTTTGACCAGAGTCATCGTTTTGCAATCGGACACGCATATTTGTAGTTAATTTTAATGTTTTTACGTGTGCCCATAAATTAGAATTTTTCAGGCAAGCATTTATTTCGTCTGCAGGAGTTGATCTAGGTATTATAGGTAACTAGCTGTTGGGTGGCGCTTCGCGCCACCCCAACACCTAGTTGGGTGGGGGCGCTTCGCGCCCCCCCCAAGCCCCCCCGCGCGCGTAAGTCGTTACGCGCCATAATAGTTACGTGCCATTGTAGTTGTGTCCCTATGTCCCACCTGTGAATATAGATATATATATATATATATGGTTTTAACTACGTAAAACTTGCGAATATACAACATTCTTTGCTGTCCCATTGTCTTTGCATATAAATAGATTGTCAGGTTTACCGACTCTTGAACATGCAACATATAATGGTCCATGGGAAAACAATCTGTATTCAGATCTATACCTCATGATTCTAATGATTGCCCTTGAGCTTTGTTGATGGTGATTGCTAATCGACCATTCCCTGTCCCGGTGTCCGGTCGTCATTTACATCCCCCTGTTTCCCCCGGTGTCCCCGTTGTAGTTGTGTCCCTGTGTCCCGGTCGTCATTTATATTCCCTGTGTCCCGGGTCCCGGTCATCATTTGTATCCCGGTGTCCCGGTCTGTATATACATTCGTTTTTTAGTTTTGTTTTTCTCCTTTATTTTTTTCCTTTTTTTTTCTTTTTTAGCTTATTTAGATTTTTAGATTTTTAGTTTTTTTTATAGTTTTTAGTTTTTATTTCTTTTTAGTTTTTTTGTCCCGGTCGTCATTTATATCCCCCTGTTTCCCCCGGTGTCCCCGTTGTAGTTGTGTCCCTGTGTCCCGTTTTTTTTTAGTTTTTAGTTTTTTTTAGTTTTTTACCTTTTTTTAGTTTTTTTAGTTTTTTTAGTTTTTAGCTTTTTTATTTTTTTTATTAGTTTTTAGTTTTTTTGTAGTTTTTGCCTTTTTTTTAGTTTTTTTAGTTTTTTAGCTTTTTTATTAGTTTTTAGTTTTTTTTGTAGTTTTTGCCTTTTTTTAGTTTTTTCAGTTTTGACGTCACCTGATCCAGTTTTTTCAGGTGACGTCTCCTGATCCACGATCCACAGATCCACAGACAACTTATTTTATATATATAGATAGTTTTTTTTTTTTTTACTTATGTCCTGGTCGTCATTTATACTCCCTGTGTCCCGGTGCTTTGTTGATTGCTAATCGAACATTCCTTTTGTCCTGGTCGCTTTCTCTTTGAGTGTCGTCATTTATTAGTTTTTTCCTTTTTTTTTGGTTTTTACCTTTATAGTTTTTTTAATTTTTTAGCTTTTTTATTTTTTTTATTAGTTTTTAGTTTTTTTTGTAGTTTTTGCCTTTTTTTAGTTTTTTCAGTTTTGACGTCACCTAATCCATTTTTTCAGGTGACGTCACCTGACACATCCATCATCCACAGACAACTTATTTTTTATATATATAGATGTTTGCCTGAAATCTCCCGCAAGCAATATTAAGTGCTGCCAAAGGGTTTCGACTTCCTTCGCAAATCTTTCAAGCATTGATCCAGAGCCTCGAGCGATTTTTTTGTGTGCCATTGTGCACTCATCCCAAATAATAAGTTTGCATTGCTGCAATACTTTACCCATCCCAGATGATTTGGAATATTGCACGTGGGAGTTTCTGTAGAATGCAAGTTCAGAGGCGATTTCAAAGCGGAATGAGCAGTTCTTCCACCAGGCAGCAATGTTGCGGCTATTCCGGACGACGCAATTGCCAACGCTTAGATTCTGACGTAGTTCCAGTAAGGAAAGTCTTCAATGGCTCTGGTGGTGCAGCCAATAGAGGAAGTTTAACTTTTCCTGAGGCGCAACACATTCCCATTGTTTCACCATTGAATTTCAAGGTCTTGCAATAGGAACAAATTTTAGACATAGTCCCGATTTGAACACATCCACTCAAGCTATAATCATCGACTGGCTGTACCTGAATGCCAGGCGATAACTTTCAGGTTGCTCTGATTCCTCGGCACACTTTCTTTTGGCATTATCTTTTGAAGCCGCAAGCCTGTTTTCACGTTGCTCTTGTAATTCCTCGGCACGCTTTCTGTTCTTACCTTCTCTATCAGCCGCAAGCCTGTTTTCTCGCTGTTCTTGTGATTCCTCGGCACGCTTTCTTCTCTTACTTTCTCTATCAGCCGCAAGCCTGTTTTCTTGCTGTCTTGAGATTCCTCGGCACGCTTTCTTTTCTTACTTTCTCTATCAGCCGCAAGTTTTTTGGCATAGACTCTGAGTAGCTCTTTGAGCACTTTCAACATAATTATTCCAAGTAGACATCTTATAATTTTCACTAATTCGTGACGAGTTGAAGTCACGCGTTGAATAGCAGGAACCTAACAAAAAGCAAAACTAATTCTAAAATATTTAGGTAATTTTCTATTTTGAAATAAAAACTAAAAATTATTGCTCAGACAAAATAAATATTTTTGATGTTTACATAATAGCTTTACTGGTTCTGGACTGAAAACTATACATATATATATATATAGATATATTTATATATATATATATATATATATATATATATATATATATATATATATATATATATATATATATATATATATAGCGCTTCGCGCCACCCCATAACCTAGTTGGTGGGGCGCTTCGCGCCCCCCCAAGCCCCCCGCGCGCGTAAGTCGTTACGCGCCATATTAGTTACGCGCCATATTAGTTACGCGCCATTGTAGTTGTGTCCCTGTGTCCCATTTGTGAATATAGATAGATTTATATA
>NW_027063526.1:0-33904 GCF_032884065.1 Artemia franciscana | reverse complement strand
GGGTGGCGCTTCGCGCCACCCCAACACCCAGTTGGTGGGGCGCTTCGCGCCTCCCCATGCCCCCCCGCGCGCGTAAGTCGTTACGCGCCATATTAGTTACGTGCCATTGTAGTTGTGTCCCTGTGTCCCACCTGTGAATATAGACAGATATAAATATATGTTTTTAACTACGTAAAACATGCGAATATACAACATTCTTCGCTGTCCCATTGTCTGTGCATATAAATAGATTGTCAAGTTTACTGACTCTTGAACATGCAACATATAATTGTCCATGGGAAAAACAATCCGTATTCAGATCAATACCTCATTATTCTAATGATGTGTCCCTGTGTCCCGGTCGTCATTTATATTCCCTGTGTCCGGTCGTCATTTGTGTCCCGGTGTCCCAGTTTGTAATTTTTCTTTGAGTGTCCCGGTGGTCATTTATATTCCCTGTGTCCCGGTGTCCCGGTCTTCATTTTTGTCCCGTTGTCCTGGTCTGTAATTTCTATTCGAACAATCCCTGTGTCCGGTCGTAATTTATATATCCCGTCTGTGCCCCCGGCGTCCCCGTTGTAGTTGTGTCCCTGTGTCCCGGCCGTCATTTATATTCCCTGTGTCCCGGTCGTGATTTGTGTCCGGGTGTCCCAGTCTATAATTTCTCTTTGAGGTTTTTGGCATAAACTTTTTGAGCAGCTTCCTCGGCTGTTGCCATTGTAGGTTCTTCAGTCATTTTACAATTAAACATTTTTCCGTGAATAAATGTCTTAAATACCGTTAATGACGTCACCGTCATAGCAAAAATGACGACAACTAACTTCATGACGTCAGTCGACACAGAAACATGACGTCACCTGACACACAGACAGACAGACAACTTATCTATCTATATATATAAAAATAAGTTGTCTGTGGATCTGTCTGTGGATTAGGTGACGTCATGTTTCTGTGTCGACTGACGTCATGAAGTTAGTTGTCGTCATTTTTGCTATGACGGTGACGTCATTAAAGGTATTTAAGACATTTGTTCACGGAAAAATGTATAATTGTAAAATGACTGAAGAACCTACAATGGCAACAGCCGAGGAAGCTGCTCAAAGAGTTTATGCCAAAAACTTGCTGCTGATATAGAAAGTAAGAAAAGAAAGCGTTCCGAGGAATCACAAGAACAGCAAGAAAACAGGCTTGCAGCTGATAGAGAAAGTAAGAAAAGAAAGCGTGCCGGGGAATCACAAGAACAGCAAGAAAACAGGCTTGCGGCTAAAGAATTCAAAACCGCGCAGTTAGATGAAAATCCACCTGGACAGCGAGAGTCAAAACATATCAAAACTGAAATGATAGCGATGATGATTGGGTTTGGGATTTTGACTTGGATAAGGTCATCAATGCCTACCAGATTTACGTTAAAAAAACAAAGGTTCGTCGATATGTACTTTATAGTGACGCTGAAAAATAAAGAAGAAAAAGAAAACTGAAAAAAGAAAAAAGGTATAAAACTAAAAAAAAACTAAAAAGAAAAAACACTCAAAGAGAAATTACAGACCGGGACACAAATGACGACCGAGACAGAGGGAATATAAGTGACTACCGGGAACCTCAAAGAGAAATTACAGACTGGGACACCCGGACACAAATCACGACCGGGACACAGGGAATATAAATGACGACCGGGACACAGGGACACAACTACAACGGGACGCCGGGGGCACAGGCGGGATATATAAATGACGACCGGGACACAGGGATTGTTCGAATAAAAATTACAGACCGGGAAACCGGGACACAAATGACGACCGGGACACCAGGACACAGGGAATATAAATGACGACCGGGACACTCAAAGAGAAATTACAAACTGGGACACCGAGACACAAATGACGACCGGGACACAGGGAATATAAATGACGACCGGGACACAGGGACACATCATTAGAATAATGATGTATAGATCTGAATACGGATTGTTTTTCCCATGGACAATTATATGTTGTATGTTCAAGAGTCAGTAAACCTGACAATCTATTTATATGCACAGACAATGGGACAGCGAAGAATGTTGTATATTTGCATGTTTTACGTAGTTAAAAACATATATTTATATCTATCTCTATTCACAGGTGGGAAACAGGGACACAACTACAATGGCGCGTAACTAATATGGCGCGTAACGACTTACGCGCGCGAGGGGGGGCTTGGGGGGGTGCGAAGCGCCCCTCTAACTAGGTGTTGGGTGGCGCAAAGCGCCACCCCAACAGCTAGTTTTATATATATAGATATACTAGCTGTTGGGGTGGCGCTTCGCGCCACCCCAACACCTAGTTGGTGGGGGCGCTTCGCGCCCCCCCCCAAGCCCCCCCGCGCGCGTAAGTCGTTACGCGCCATAATAGTTACGCGCCATTGTAGTTGTGTCCCTATGTCCCACCTGTGAATATAGATAGATATATATATATATGGTTTTAACTACGTAAAACTTGCGAATATACAACATTCTTTGCTGTCCCATTGTCTTTGCATATAAATAGATTGTCAGGTTTACCGACTCTTGAACATGCAACATATAATGGTCCATGGGAAAACAATCTGTATTCAGATCTATACCTCATGATTCTAATGATTGCCCTTGAGCTTTGTTGATGGTGATTGCTAATCGACCATTCCCTGTCCCGGTGTCCCGGTCGTCATTTACATCCCCTGTTTCCTCCGGTGTCCCCGTTGTAGTTGTGTCCCTGTGTCCGGTCGTCATTTATATTCCCTGTGTCCCGGTCGTCATTTGTATCCCGGTGTCCCGGTCTGTATATACATTCGTTTTTTAGTTTTGTTTTTCTCCTTTATTTTTTCCTTTTTTTTTCTTTTTTAGCTTATTTAGATTTTTAGATTTTTTAGTTTTTTATTAGTTTTTAGTTTTTTTTTCTTTTTAGTTTTTTTGTCCCGGTCGTCATTTATATCCCCCTGTTTCCCCCGGTGTCCCCGTTGTAGTTGTGTCCCTGTGTCCCGGTCGTCATTTATATTCCCTCTGTCCCGGTCGTCATTTGTATCCCGGGTGTACCGGTCTGTATATACATTCGTTTTTTAGTTTTGTTTTTCTCCTTTATTTTTTTCCTTTTTTTTTCTTTTTTAGTTTATTTAGATTTTTAGATTTTTTAGTTTTTTTATTAGTTTTTAGTTTTTTTTTCTTTTTAGTTTTTTGTAGTTTTTACCTTCTTTTAGTTTTGTTAATTTTTTTTTTACTTATGTCCTGGTCGTCATTTATACTCCTATGTCCCGGTGCTTTGTTGATTGCTAATCGAACATTCCTTTTGTCCTGGTCGCTTTCTCTTTGAGTGTCGTCATTTATTTTTTTCTTTTTTAGTTCTTTTAGTTTTTACCTTTTTTAGTTTTTTTTAGTTTTTTAGATGAAAATTTTTTTTAGTTTTTTCCTTTTTTTCTTTTTAGTTTTTTATTGGTTTTTACCTTTATGTTAGCTTATTTTTCAGTTTTTTCCTTTTTTTATTAGTTTTTAGTTTTTTTGTAGTTTTTGCCTTTTTTTAGTTTTTTCAGTTTTTTTTTAGTTTTTTATTGGTTTTTACCTTTATTTTAGCTTATTTTTCAGTTTTTTCCTTTTTTTTATTTTTTTTTAGTTTTTAGTTTTTTTAGTTTTTTACCTTTTTTTAGTTTTTTTAGTTTTTTTAGTTTTTTAGCTTTTTTATTTTTTTTATTAGTTTTTAGTTTTTTTTGTAGTTTTTGCCTTTTTTTTAGTTTTTTAGTTTTTTAGCTTTTTTATTAGTTTTTAGTTTTTTTTGTAGTTTTTGCCTTTTTTTAGTTTGACAACTTATTTTTATATATATAGATAGTTTTTTTTTTTTACTTATGTCCTGGTCGTCATTTATACTCCCTGTGTCCCGGTGCTTTGTTGATTGCTAATCGAACATTCCTTTTGTCCTGGTCGCTTTCTCTTTGAGTGTCGTCATTTATTAGTTTTTTTCCTTTTTTTTTTAGTTTTTTATTGGTTTTTACCTTTATTTTAGCTTATTTTTCAGTTTTTTCCTTTTTTTTTAGTTTTTTTTTATTTTTTATTTTTTTTAGTTTTTTACCTTTTTTTAGTTTTTTTAGTTTTTTAGCTTTTTTACTTTTTTTATTAGTTTTTAGTTTTTTTTTGTAGTTTTTGCCTTTTTTTAGTTTTTTCAGTTTTTTTTTTAGTTTTTTATTGGTTTTTACCTTTATAGTTTTTTTAGTTTTTTAGCTTTTTTATTTTTTTTTTAGTTTTTAGTTTTTTTTTGTAGTTTTTGCCTTTTTTTAGTTTTTTCAGTTTTGACGTCACCTAATCCAGTTTTTTCAGGTGACGTCACCTGACACATCCATCCATCCATCCACAGACAACTTATTTTTATATGTATAGATATATATATATATATATATATATATATATATATATATATATATATATATATATATATATATATATATATATATATATATATATATATATAGTTTTCAGTCCAGAACCAGTAAAGCTATTATGTAAACATCAAAAATATTTATGTTGTCTGAGCAATAAGTTTTAGTTTTTATTTCAAAATAGAAAATTACCTGAATATTTTAGAATTAGTTTTGTTTTTTGTTAGGTTCCTGCTATTCAACGCGTGACTTCAACTCGTTACGAATTAGTGAAAATTATAAGATGTCTACTTGGAATAATTATGTTGAAAGTGCTCAAAGAGCTACTCAAAGAGTCTATGCCAAAAAACTTGCGGCTGATAGAGAAAGTAAGAAAAGAAAGCGTGCCGAGGAATCTCAAGAACAGCAAGAAAACAGGCTTGCGGCTGATAGAGAAATTAAGAAAAGAAAGCGTGCCGAGGAATCACAAAAACAGCGAGAAAACAGGCTTGCGGCTGATAGAGAAGGTAAGAACAGAAAGCGTGCCGAGGAATCACAAGAGCAACGTGAAAACAGGCTTGCGGCTTCAAAAGAAAAGGCTCTGGATCAATGCTTGAAAGATTTGCGAGGGAAGACTGCCTGGTCTCGAATCTTGGTCAAAACAATATTGTTGATTTCGTGGACGTCTATATTTTTGGGTGCGAGAATCGCTCTTTCACTTAGCCATTTATTATTTTTATAATTTTTTAGAATATTCGGAAATGCTTTTTCAATCAATTCATTTTTGGACGTCACTAAATTACAGAAATCAGCAGGTAGTTGTATACGTCCTGAAATTGAGTCTACTGGGAGCTTTCCATTTCCCATTGCCAGCAATTGATCTGAAAATGTTTGACCAGAGTCATCGTTTTGCAATCGGACACGCATATTTGTAGTTAATTTTAATGTTTTTACGTGTGCCCATAAATTAGAATTTTTCAGGCAAGCATTTATTTCGTCTGCAGGAGTTGATCTAGGTATTATAGGTAACTAGCTGTTGGGGTGGCGCTTCGCGCCACCCCAACACCTAGTTGGTGGGGGCGCTTCGCGCCCCCCCCAAGCCCCCCCGCGCGCGTAAGTCGTTACGCGCCATAATAGTTACGTGCCATTGTAGTTGTGTCCCTATGTCCCACCTGTGAATATAGATATATATATATATATATATGGTTTTAACTACGTAAAACTTGCGAATATACAACATTCTTTGCTGTCCCATTGTCTTTGCATATAAATAGATTGTCAGGTTTACCGACTCTTGAACATGCAACATATAATGGTCCATGGGAAAACAATCTGTATTCAGATCTATACCTCATGATTCTAATGATTGCCCTTGAGCTTTGTTGATGGTGATTGCTAATCGACCATTCCCTGTCCCGGTGTCCCGGTCGTCATTTACATCCCCCTGTTTCCCCCGGTGTCCCCGTTGTAGTTGTGTCCCTGTGTCCCGGTCGTCATTTATATTCCCTGTGTCCCGGGTCCCGGTCATCATTTGTATCCCGGTGTCCCGGTCTGTATATACATTCGTTTTTTAGTTTTGTTTTTCTCCTTTATTTTTTTCCTTTTTTTTTCTTTTTTAGCTTATTTAGATTTTTAGATTTTTTAGTTTTTTTTATTAGTTTTTAGTTTTTATTTCTTTTTAGTTTTTTTGTCCCGGTCGTCATTTATATCCCCCTGTTTCCCCCGGTGTCCCCGTTGTAGTTGTGTCCCTGTGTCCCGTTTTTTTTTAGTTTTTAGTTTTTTTTAGTTTTTTACCTTTTTTTAGTTTTTTTAGTTTTTTTAGTTTTTTAGCTTTTTTATTTTTTTTATTAGTTTTTAGTTTTTTTGTAGTTTTTGCCTTTTTTTTAGTTTTTTTAGTTTTTTAGCTTTTTTATTAGTTTTTAGTTTTTTTTGTAGTTTTTGCCTTTTTTTAGTTTTTTCAGTTTTGACGTCACCTGATCCAGTTTTTTCAGGTGACGTCTCCTGATCCACGATCCACAGATCCACAGACAACTTATTTTTATATATATAGATAGTTTTTTTTTTTTTTACTTATGTCCTGGTCGTCATTTATACTCCCTGTGTCCCGGTGCTTTGTTGATTGCTAATCGAACATTCCTTTTGTCCTGGTCGCTTTCTCTTTGAGTGTCGTCATTTATTAGTTTTTTCCTTTTTTTTGGTTTTTACCTTTATAGTTTTTTTAATTTTTTAGCTTTTTTATTTTTTTTATTAGTTTTTAGTTTTTTTTGTAGTTTTTGCCTTTTTTTAGTTTTTTCAGTTTTGACGTCACCTAATCCAGTTTTTTCAGGTGACGTCACCTGACACATCCATCCATCCACAGACAACTTATTTTTATATATATAGATGTTTGCCTGAAATCTCCCGCAAGCAATATTAAGGTGCTGCCAAAGGGTTTCGACTTCCTTCGCAAATCTTTCAAGCATTGATCCAGAGCCTCGAGCGATTTTTTGTGTGCCATTGTGCACTCATCCCAAATAATAAGTTTGCATTGCTGCAATACTTTACCCATCCCAGATGATTTGGAAATATTGCACGTGGGAGTTTCTGTAGAATGCAAGTTCAGAGGCAATTTCAAAGCGGAATGAGCAGTTCTTCCACCAGGCAGCAATGTTGCGGCTATTCCGGACGACGCAATTGCCAACGCTTAGATTCTGACGTAGTTCCAGTAAGGAAAGTCTTCAATGGCTCTGGTGGTGCAGCCAATAGAGGAAGTTTAACTTTTCCTGAGGCGCAACACATTCCCATTGTTTCACCATTGAATTTCAAGGTCTTGCAATAGGAACAAATTTTAGACATAGTCCCGATTTGAACACATCCACTCAAGCTATAATCATCGACTGGGCTGTACCTGAATGCCAGGCGATAACTTTCAGGTTGCTCTGATTCCTCGGCACACTTTCTTTTGGCATTATCTTTTGAAGCCGCAAGCCTGTTTTCACGTTGCTCTTGTAATTCCTCGGCACGCTTTCTGTTCTTACCTTCTCTATCAGCCGCAAGCCTGTTTTCTCGCTGTTCTTGTGATTCCTCGGCACGCTTTCTTCTCTTACTTTCTCTATCAGCCGCAAGCCTGTTTTCTTGCTGTTCTTGAGATTCCTCGGCACGCTTTCTTTTCTTACTTTCTCTATCAGCCGCAAGTTTTTTGGCATAGACTCTGAGTAGCTCTTTGAGCACTTTCAACATAATTATTCCAAGTAGACATCTTATAATTTTCACTAATTCGTGACGAGTTGAAGTCACGCGTTGAATAGCAGGAACCTAACAAAAAGCAAAACTAATTCTAAAATATTTAGGTAATTTTCTATTTTGAAATAAAAACTAAAAATTATTGCTCAGACAAAATAAATATTTTTGATGTTTACATAATAGCTTTACTGGTTCTGGACTGAAAACTATACATATATATATATATAGATATATATATATATATATATATATATATATATATATATATATATATATATATATATATATATATATATATATATATAGCGCTTCGCGCCACCCCAATACCTAGTTGGTGGGGCGCTTCGCGCCCCCCCAAGCCCCCCCGCGCGCGTAAGTCGTTACGCGCCATATTAGTTACGCGCCATATTAGTTACGCGCCATTGTAGTTGTGTCCCTGTGTCCCATTTGTGAATATAGATAGATTTATATATTTGTTTCAAACTACGTAAAAATTGCGAATATACAACATTCTTGGCTTTCCCATTGTCTGTCCATATACAAAGCCGTATGTACTAATAATGACGTCATATGCAAACGCTCTTTTTACAAACAAACAAACATGCATACACACAACTCGTTTTTATATAGATAGATAGATAGATAGATACAATACAAATTAACTACGTAAAACTTGTGAATATACAACAGTCTTCGCTGTCCCATTGTCTGTGCGTATAAATAGATTGTCAGGTTTACAGACCCTCAAAGATGCAACATACAATTGTACATTGGTAAAGCAATCTGTATTAAGATCTATACCGCATTTTTCTAGTGATTGCCCTTGAGCTTTGTTGATGGTGGTTGCAAATGCTAATCGAATTGGGAATTGCAATCTTTTAAATTGAAAAAGCAGATCCGTTGGAATCATGGGAATGCGAGGAATAAGAACAGCCTCACCCTCATAAGGCCCTGTCAAGATTGTGGCATCTATTAGGTTTTCCATTGTTTTTTTTTTTACGGCAAGTCACGTGCCATTGCAAAGCTTTGGTGGGTTGATATTTCTTAAAAGTATTATTGGTACGCCTATTTTTAGTTGTAGCAGGTGTGGTGGACACCCTGAAGGATCTATGGAATTTAAAAATTCAGATGGATAATTAACCGCTTCATTTGGTTCCGAAATACAAATTAACTGCGTAAAACTTGCGAATATACAACATTCTTCGCTGTCCAATTCTCGCTCCATATAAATAGATTTTCAGGTTTACCGACCCTCGAACATGCAACGTACAATTGTCCATGGGAAAAACAATCAGTATTAAGATCAATACCACATTTTTCTAATGATTGACCTTGAGCTTTGTTAATGGTGATTGCAAATGCTAATCGAATTGGGAATTGCAATCTTTTAAATTGAAAAGGCAGATCTGTTGGAATCATGGGAATGCGAGGAATAAGAACAGCCTCACCCTCAAAAGGCCCTGTCAGGATTGTGGCCTCTATTAGGTTTTCTATTGTTTTTTTTACGGCAAGTCGAGTGCCATTGCAAAGCTTTGGTGGGTTTATATTTCTTAAAAGTATTATTGGTACGCCTATTTTTAGTTGTAGCACGTGTGGTGGAAACCCTGAAAGATCTATGGAATTTAAAAATTCAGATGGATAATTAACCGCTTCATTTGGTTCCAAAACTGTGTCGACTGACTTGTAAAGGACTGCCTGGTCTTGAATCTTGGTGAAAACAATATTGTTGATTTCGTGGACGTCTATATTTTTGGGTGCGAGAATCGCTCTTTCACTTAGCCATTTATTATTTTTATAATTTTTTAGAATATTCGGAAATACTTTTTCAATCAATTCATTTTTGGACGTCACTAAATTACAGAAATCAGCAGGTAGTTGTATACGTCCTGAAATTGAGTCTACTGGGAGCTTTCCATTTCCCATTGCCAGCAATTGATCTGAAAATGTTTGACCAGAGTCATCGTTTTGCAATCGGACACGCATATTTGTAGTTAATTTTAATGTTTTTACGTGTGCCCATAAATTAGAATTTTTCAGGCAAGCATTCATTTCGTCTGCAGGAGTTGATCTAGGTATTATAGGTAATGTTTGCCTGAAATCTCCCGCAAGCAATATTAAGGTGTTGCCAAAGGGTTTCGACTTCCCTCGCAAATCTTTCAAGCATTGATCCAGAGCCTCGAGCGATTTTTTGTGTGCCATTGTGCACTCATCCCAAATAATAAGTTTGCATTGCTGCAATACTTTACCCATCCCAGATGATTTGGAAATATTGCACGTGGGAGTTTCTGTAGAATGCAAGTTCAGAGGCAATTTCAAAGCGGAATGAGCAGTTCTTCCACCAGGCAGCAATGTTGCGGCTATTCCGGACGACGCAATTGCCAACGCTATATCATTTTTAGATCGAATTGATGCCAGAATCAGTTTTATCACAAACGTTTTACCAGTACCTCCTGGCGCATCCAAAAAGAAAATTTCTCCAACGTTGTTATCGACACAATGCATTATCGTATCATAAATGTCTTTTTGTTCCGACGTTAACTTGGAAATGTTATTTTGTACATACGACAATAGATCACTCGTACTGTAACTTTGTTCACGATCCAATTCTACACATGTTGAAACAGCAGCGATACGGTTAGGTGAAGGCATTCCCAAACCCTGAAGAGGTTTGTTTGCCATACTTATGCACAAATCTTCTATAACAACTAAAGTGTAGTTATAAATTTCTGATGTAAAATCAAAAGTCATGTCTGACGTCTCTAACTGTTTTCGATGAAGTATATCTTCGGACATTTTTGACTGATATTTTTCCCATAAATCTGTAGGAGCTGATGGAGAGCAAGTTGTTAAAATGATGCCAAACAATGCACGAATTTGACTTGGGGTTGACGTTTCGCACGCGTCATTGATGCAGTTATCCCAGTGTTGGTCATTCTCCAATAAATTCAGAGCTTGGCATGCACTACGGTAAGTGTCATGTATAGTACCATTTACAGTCCTCAAATACTCAAAGGATGTCGGACCGGGTACATTCACCAAAAGCAGGCGTAGAAAGAAGCATTCATGTTGATTGGGGTGAACGGTGTAGAGTCTTCCTATCGTGGTATCTTTGAAGATGGTAGGTTGGCCGTCGACTGACTTACCCTGTTTTCGACGTTCAAATACTTTATTTTTAGTATTCCACGTGTAATACGAAGGCACTTCAGTATACAGCAGTTTTTTTGCAAAAGAATCATTTTTGCAAAGCGAAAAAAAAGCTGTTAATGTTGTATCCGGTGGATTCAGGACTCTTTGTTGCACGTTGGTTTCCGTGAAATAAACACGTTGACCATTCTGTAAATGTACCGCTAAGTGAACAACAGCTGGACTACGTTCATGTATCGGAAATGAAAGAATTCGCCAAACAGCTTCATTACTGCTTATGTATCTTCCAGCCTGATATTCTACGATTTCATCGAAATCTTTGATTTCGGACTGCAAGCCAAAAACTGCCATGTCACTGCCTTTGTTGACGTATTTACATATGTATTTGATTGCCTTTACGGAATTACAGTATTCAACGTTTATGTGTGCATTAAATGTTTTTGGTAATAAAGGGGAATATGGAACAACCCACTGGTTATCTACTTCGATGGTGGTACCGTTACGCTTCTTTATTATTGCTGTTTTACCGCCATCTTCAGTAGATCTTCTTCTATATTGTGGGTAACCATCATTGCCAGTAATTGTTTTGGGTACTAAAAGTCGAGGATATTGCTTTGTGCACCTTCCTTTGGCCATGCATGGTGAATTTTCGTTCAGTGCACCGCAAGGTCCATGTATCATATTTTTACAATAATATCATGTAACCCCTTATCGACATTTTTATCAGGTATTTCAGCGGAAATCACATCATCAATTTCGTTTGAAGTAATTTTTTTATGTAGCCAGATTAGTATATGTGCGTGTGGCAAACCTCGTTTTTGCCATTCCACTGAGTACATCCAGCATCGCACTGACCCAAACACTTCATGTTTTACAAGGTAGTTTATCAGTGATTTCAACTTTTGCCGGAAGACACGTGCCGTAATGTCATGCCTATGAACCGCCGATTGTCCTTGAAGTAAAAGCTGCAGTATCTCGTCCCAAGATTGATTACATGTAAATGTAATAAATAAATCTGGACGACCATAGAGACGAACATACGCAATAGCATCTTGAGCATATTCATGCATATGACGGGGACTGCCAGCATATGACGAAGGTAAATTTGTTAATCTTCCAACGTTTGTGGTATTACCGTCATTTATAACTGCATCTCGCAAATGAATGTATTGTTCAGAGCGGAGCTTGGTCTGATTCAGGCGGATATATAGCAAACGTTCTGATTCAATTTTAGCATACATATCCACGACAAATTGGTGAAACAATTCATGGCATTTTAAAATATAATTTTCTTCATCCTGCCGAATCATTAGTCTATAGGAATAATAATGCATTGCACTGCATTTCTTATTCATTTCTTTGTTAGTGGCTGGATTCATCAATTTAATATTAAAGTGATAGCCGTCGGCTCCATCCCAAAAAATGATAGGATATTGTAGGGCATCGTAGCATCGATGAGTTTCAGCAATTCTTAACAACTGAGCGTTTCGCTTATGTAGAATAATATCTCGAGGTAAAAACTGATCACCGACCATAACGATTGCCACTTCGTCGATAGTCGGAGCATTGTATCTACGCACATGTTGGCCAGGAGGCGTTTTGTCAGCGGAAATAACAATTTTATGAGTATCAGTAGGCATCAAATCGATGGCTGTTTTGAACAGACGCACTAACTTATTATTTTCGTGGAAAAGATGTTGCAAATGGGAAACGATTGTCCTTTCAACGTTGGGAGAAATTTCGCAACGTGCATTCAATTCAGAATTTCTATCACTGATGAAGTACAATTGTAAAAATTTATGATTCTCGCCTGAGAATGGTAGAAGGGACCCTGCTTTATGATAAATTTCCCCTTTTACTTTGAAAGTAGACATAAATTGATCTGGATTTTCGATTTGGGCTCCAAACGACGTCATTTGGAAACATGAGTTGTATTGTCTGATTTTTGACAAAAAACGCTTAGATTCTGACGTAGTTCCAGTAAGGAAAGTCTTCAATGGCTCTGGTGGTGCAGCCAATAGAGGAAGTTTAACTTTTCCTGAGGCGCAACACATTCCCATTGTTTCACCATTGAATTTCAAGGCCTTGCAATAGGGACAAATTTTAGACATTGTCCCGATTTGAACACATCTACTCAAGCTATAATCATCGACTGGGTTGTACCTGAATGCCAGGCGATAACTTTCAGATTGCTCTGATTCCTCGGCACGCTTTCTTTTCTTACTTTCTCTATCAGCCTCAAGCCTGTTTCCCTGCTGTTCTTTTGATTCCTCGGCACGCCTTCTTTTTTTACTTTCTCTTTCAGAAGCAAGTTTGGTTTCGCGTTGCTCTGGTAGTTCCTCGACACGCCTTCGTTGACTTAAATTGCACATTCTTAATCTGGCCATTTCTCTTTGAACCGCAAGCCTGGTTTTGCTTTTTGGTAACATTCTATCTTTTTCAATGTTTTTCAATTTTTCAGTGTTCATTCTAACATTGATGTTAGAAAAAAATTTTACGTGCCAAGCATGCAAACACTCGACAATTTATAATAAAACTCAAAATTATAAATATCTTTTATAAGGTTTTCGAATTACTTTAATCGATTGTCAAAATATATAGAAATATTTATGCAATTCCCAGTTTCTACATTTTTAGTTTCAGTTTGCTTTTCAGTTTAGTTTCATTTTTATATATATTTAAGATATAATCTGGCGTAACTGACAGACAACTTATTTTTATATATATAGAAGATAGATTTTTATATATATAGATACAGTTTCTTCTTTAGTTTTTTTTCTTTTTTAGTTTTTTCTTTTTTTAGTTTCTTCTTTTTATTGATTTGTTTTCTTCAATTTCTCAATGTTCATTCTAACATTGACACTTGGAAAAATCTTTACGTGCCAAGCATGCTAAAGCTCCAACAATTTAAATTAAACCTCAAATTTGGGGTATCTGTTTTAAGGTTTTCGAATTACTTTAATCTATTGTCAAAATATATTGAAATATTTGTGCAATTCCCAGTTTTTTTTTTAGTTTTTTCTTTTTTTAGTTTTTAGCTTTTTTAGTTTTTTTTTAGTTTTTTATCTTTTTTATTTTTTTACGTTTTTTCTTTTTAGGTTTTTTCTTTTTTTAATTTTTTTAATTTTTAATTTTTTTTTTTTTAGTTTTTTCTCTTAGTTTTTTTTTAGTTTTTTACCGTTTTTCTTTTTCGAATTACTTTAATCTATTGTCAAAATATTTCGAAATATTTATGCAATTTCCAGTTTTTACATTCTAGTTTGTTTTCTTTTATATATATAGAAGATATAATCTGGCGTAACGGACAGACAACTTATTTTTATATATATAGATATATATCCTCCTTTATTTTTCAGTTTTTTTCCTTTTTTTAGTTTTTTTTGTTTTTCAGTTTTTAGTTTTTTTTTATGTTGCATGTTCAAGAGTCGGTAAACCTGACAATCTATTTATATGTCCCCCAACGATAGTTTTTATATATATAGATAGATTCGGTCGTTATTTGTGTCCCAGTGTCCCTGTCTGTAATTTCTCTTTGAGTGTCCCGGTCGTCATTTATATTCCCTGTTTCCTGGTGTCCTGGTCGTCATTTGTGTCCCGGTGTTCCGGTCTGTAATTTCATCAGTTGACAAACATGACGTCGTCATAACAAACATGACGACTACTAACTTCATGACGACACACAGCTCAATCCTAATGACGTCAGTCGACAGACAGACAAACAACTTATTTTTATATATATAGATAGATATATAGATATATATGTTTTTAACTACGTAAAACTTGAGAATATACAACATTCTTTGCTGTCCCATTGTCTGTGCATATAAATAGATTGTCAGGTTTACCGACTCTTGAACATGCAACATATAATGGTCCATGGGAAAACAATCCGTATTCAGATCTATACCTCATGATTCTAATGATTGCCCTTGAGCTTTGTTGAAGATGATTGCTAATCGACCATTCCCTTTGTTGCCGTGTCATTTATATATCCCCCTGTGCCCCCCGGCGTCCCCGTTGTCGTTGTGTCCCTGTGTCCCGGTCGTCATTTATATTCCCTGTGTCCGATCGTCATTTGTGTCCCGGTGTCCCAGTCTGTGATTTCTCTTTGAGTGTCCCGGGCGTCATTTATATTCCTTGTGTCCCGGTCGTCATTAGTGTCCCGGTGTCCCGGTCTTTATATGCATTCGTTTTTGAATTGGTCTTTTTTTTAGTTTTTAGTTTTTTACCTTTTTTTAGTTTTTTTAGTTATACCTCATGATTCTAATGATTGCCCTTGAGCTTTGTTGATGGTGATTGCTAATCGAACATTCCCTGTGTCCCCGTCGTCATTTATATATCCCCCTGTGCCCCCCGGCGTCCCCGTTGTAGTTGTGTCCCTGTGTCCCGGTCGTCATTTATATTCCCTGTTTCCCGGTCGTCATTTGTATCCCGGTGTCCCGGTCTGTATATACATTCGTTTTTGAAATGGTATGTGATGAAATAAATTTTTGTATTTTTCCCCTTTTTTTCTTTTTAGTTTTTTTTCATTTTCATTTTTTTAGTTTTGTTCTTCTCCTTTATTTTTACACACAACTCGTTTTTATATAGATAGATAGATAGATAGATACAATACAAATTTACTGCGTAAAACTTGCGAATATACATTATTCTTCGCTGTCCAATTGTCGCTGCATATAAATAGATTGTCAGGTTTAATGTTTTTTCTTTTTAGTATTTTTTAGTTTTTTAAATTTTTTCTTTTTTCAGTTTTCTTTTTCTTCTTTATTTTTAAGCTTCACTATGAAATACATATCGCCGAACCTTTGATTTTTTAACTAAAATCTGGTAGGCATTGATGACCTTATCCAAGTCAAAATCCCAAACCCAATCATCATCACTGTCATTTTCAGTTTTGATACGTTTTAACTCTCGCTGTCCAGGTGGATCCTCATCTAACTGCGCGGTTTTGCGTTCTTTAGCCTCAAGCCTGTTTCCTTGCTGTTCTTTTGATTCCTCGGCACGCTTTCTTTTCTGACTTTCTCTATCAGCAGCAAGTTTTTTGGCATAGACTCTTTGAGCATCTTCATCGGCTTTTGCCATTGTAAGTTCATCAGTCATTTTAAACTTAAACATTAATAGATTTATACGTGAACATTTATGTCTTAAATATCTTTAATGACGTCACCGTCATAGCAAAAATGACGACAACTAACTTCATGACGTCAGTCGACACAGAAACATGACGTCACCTGATCAACAGACAGACAACTTATTTTTATATATATAGTTTTTTTAACTAAAATCTGGTAGGCATTGATGACCTTATCCAAGTCAAAATCCCAAACCCAATCATCATCGCTATCATTTTCAGTTTTGATATGTTTTGACTCTCGCTGTCCAGGTGGATCTTCATCTAACTGCGCGGTTTTGCGTTCTTTAGCCTCAAGCCTGTTTCCTTGCTGTTCTTTTGATTCCTCGGCACGCTTTCTTTTCTGACTTTCTCTATCAGCAGCAAGTTTTTTGGCATATTCTCTTTGAGCATCTTCATCGGCTTTTGCCATTGTAAGTTCATCAGTCATTTTAAACTTAAACATTAATAGATTTCTACCTGAACATTTATGTCTTAAATATCTTTAATGACGTCACCGTCATAGCGAAAATTACGACAACTAACTTCATGACGACATATAGCTCAATCCTAATGACGTCAGTCGACAGACAGACAAACAACTTATTTATATATATATACTAGCTGTTGGGGTGGCGCTTCGGGCCACCCCAACACCTAGTTGGTGGGGCGCTTCGTGCCCCCCCCAAGCCCCCCCCGCGCGTAAGTCGTTACGCGCCATATTAGTTACGCGCCATTGTAGTTGTGTCCCTGTGTCCCACATATAGATTTATATATGTGTTTCAAACTACGAAAAAATTGCGAATATACTCAATTCTTGGCTTTCCCATTGTCTGTCCATATACAAAGCCGTATGTACTAATAATGACGTCATATGCAAACGCTCTTTTTACAAACAAACAAACATGCATACACACAACTCGTTTTTATATAGATAGATAGATAGATAGATACAATACAAATTAACTAGATAAAACTTGTGAATATACAAAAGTCTTCGCTGTCCCATTGTCTGTGCGTATAAATAGATTGTCAGGTTTACCGACCCTCAAAGATGCAACATACAATTGTACATTGGTAAAGCAATCTGTATTAAGATCTATACCGCATTTTTCTAGTGATTGCCCTTGAGCTTTGTTGATGGTGGTTGCAAATGGTAATCGAATCGGGAATTGCAATCTTTTAAATTGAAAAAGCAGATCCGTTGGAATCATGGGAATGCGAGGAATAAGAACAGCCTCACCCTCATAAGGCCCTGTCAAGATTGTGGCCTTTATTAGGTTTTCCATTGTTTTTTTTACGGCAAGTCGCGTGCCATTGCAAAGCTTTGATGGGTTGATATTTCTTAAAAGTATTATTGGTACGCCTATTTTTAGTTGTAGCACGTGTGGTGGAAACCCTGAAGGATCTATGGAATTTAAAAATTCAGATGTATAATTAACCGCTTCATTTGGTTCCAAAATACAAATTAATTGCGTAAAACTTGCAAATATACAACATTCTTCGCTGTCCAATTGTCGCTGCATATAAATAGATTGTCAGGTTTACCGACCCTCGAACATGCAACGTACAATTGTCCATGGGAAAAACAATCAGTATTAAGATCAATACCACATTTTTCTAATGATTGACCTTGAGCTTTGTTAATGGTGATTGCAAATGCTAATCGAATTGGGAATTGCAATCTTTTAAATTGAAAAGGCAGATCCGTTGGAATCATGGGAATGGGAGGAATAAGAACAGCCTCGCCCTCAAAAGGCCCTGTCAAGATTGTGGCCTCTATTAGGTTTTCCATTGTTTTTCTTACGGCAAGTCGAGTGCCATTGCAAAGCTTTGGTGGGTTTATATTTCTTAAAAGTATTATTGGTACGCCTATTTTTAGTTGTAGCACGTGTGGTGGAAACCCTGAAAGATCTATGGAATTTAAAAATTCAGATGGATAATTAACCGCTTCATTTGGTTCCAAAACTGTGTCGGCTGACTTGTAAAGGACTGCCTGGTCTTGAATCTTGGTCAAAACAATATTGTTGATTTCGTGGACGTCTATATTTTTGGGTGCGAGAATCGCTCTTTCACTTAGTCATTCATTATTTTTATAATTTTTTAGAATATTCGGAAATACTTTTTCAATCAATTCAGTTTTGGACGTCACTAAATTACACAAATCAACAGGTAGTTGTATACGTCCTGAAATTGAGTCTACTGGGAGCTTTCCTTTTCCCATTGCCAGCAATTGATCTGAAAATGTTTGACCAGAGTCATCGTTTTGCAATCGGACACGCATATTTGTAGTTAATTTTAATGTTTTTATTTGTGCCCATAAATTAGAATTTTTCAGGCAAGCATTCATTTCGTCTGCAGGAGTTGATTTAGGTATTATAGGTAATGTTTGCCTGAAATCTCCCGCAAGCAATATTAAGGTGCTGCCAAAGGGTTTCGACTTCCCTCGCAAATCTTTCAAGCATTGATCCAGAGCCTCGAGCGATTTTTTGTGTGCCATTGTGCACTCATCCCAAATAATAAGTTTGCATTGCTGCAATACTTTACCCATCCCCGATGATTTGGAAATATTGCACGTGGGAGTTTCTGTAAAATGCAAGTTCAGAGGCAATTTCAAAGCGGAATGAGCAGTTCTTCCACCAGGCAGCAATGTTGCGGCTATTCCAGGCGACGCAATTGCCAACACTATATCATTTTTTGGTTTAATTGATGCCAGAATCAGTTTTATCACAAACGTTTTACCAGTACCTCCTGGCGCATCCAAAAAGAAAATTTCTCCAACGTTGTTATCGACACAATGCATCATCGTATCATAAATGTCTTTTTGTTCCGACGTTAACTTGGAAATGTTATTTTGTACATACGACAATAGATCACTCGTACTGTAACTTTGTTCACGATCCAATTCTACACATGTCGAAACAGCAGCTACACGGTTAGGTAAAGGCATTCCCAAATCCTGAAGAGGTTTGTTTGCCATACTTACGCACAAATCTTCTATAACAACTAAAGTGTAGTTATAAATTTCTGATGTAAAATCAAAGTCATATCTGACGTCTCTAACTGTTTTCGATGAAGTATATCTTCGGACATTTTTGACTTATATTTTTCCCATAACTCTGTAGGAGCTGATGGAGAGCAAGTTGTTAAAATGATGCCAAACAATGCACGAATTTGACTTGGGGTTGACGTTTCGCACGCGTCATTGATGCAGTTATCCCAGTGTTGGTCATTCTCCAATAAATTCAGAGCTTGGCATGCACTACGGTAAGTGTCATGTATAGTACCATTTACAGTCCTCAAACACTCAAAGGATGTCGGACCGGGTACATTCACCAAAAGCAGGCGTAGAAAGAAGCATTCATGTTGATTGGGGTGAACGGTGTAGAGTCTTCCTATCGTGGTATCTTTGAAGATGGTAGGTTGGCCGTCGACTGACTTACCCTGTTTTCGACGTTCAAATACTTTATTTTTAGTATTCCACGTGTAATACGAAGGCACTTCAGTATACAGCAGTTTTTTTGCAAAAGAATCATTTTTGCAAAGCGAAAAAAAAAGCTGTTAATGTTGTATCCGGTGGATTCAGGACTCTTTGTTGCACGTTGGTTTCCGTGAAATAAACACGTTGACCATTCTGTAAATGTACCGCTAAGTGAACAACAGCTGGACTACGTTCATGTATCGGAAATGAAAGAATTCGCCAAACAGCTTCATTACTGCTTATGTATCTTCCAGCCTGATATTCTACGATTTCATCGAAATCTTTGATTTCGGACTGCAAGCCAAAAACTGCCATGTCACTGCCTTTGTTGACGTATTTACATATGTATTTGATTGCCTTTACGGAGTTACAGTATTCAACGTTTATGTGTGCATTAAATGTTTTTGATAATAATGGGGAATATGGAACAACCCACTGGTTATCTACTTCGATGGTGGTACCGTTACGCTTCTTTATTATTGCTGTTTTACCGCCATCTTCAGTAGATCTTCTTCTATATTGTGGGTAACCATCATTGCCAGTAATTGTTTTGGGTACTAAAAGTCGAGGATATTGCTTTGTGCACCTTCCTTTGGCCATGCATGGTGAATTTTCTTTCAGTGTATCAAGGTCCATGTATCATATTTTTTACAATAATATCATGTAACCCCTTATCGACATTTTTATCAGGTATTTCAGCGGAAATCACATCATCAATTTTGTTCGAAGTAATTTTTTTATGTAGCCAGATTAGTATATGTGCGTGTGGCAAACCTCGTTTTTGCCATTCCACTGAGTACATCCAGCATCGCACTGACCCAAACACTTCATGTTTTACAAGATAGTTTATCAGTGATTTCAACTTTTGCCGGAAGACACGTGCCGTAATGTCATGCCTATGAACCGCCGATTGTCCTTGAAGTAAAAGCTGCAGTATCTCGTCCCAAGATTGATTACATGTAAATGTAATAAATAAATCTGGACGACCATAGAGACGAACATACGCAATAGCATCTTGAGCATATTCATGCATATGACGGGGACTGCCAGCATATGACGAAGGTAAAATTGTTAATCTTCCAACGTTTGTGGTATTACCGTCATTTATAACTGCATCTCGCAAATGAATGTATTGTTCAGAGCGGAGCTTGGTCTGATTCAGGCGGATATATAGCAAACGTTCTGATTCAATTTTAGCATACATATTCATGACAAATTGGTGAAACAATTCACGGCATTTTAAAATATAATTTTCTTCATCCTGCCGAAACATTAGTCTATAGGAATAATAATGCATTGCACTGCATTTCTTATTCATTTCTTTGTTAGTGGCTGGATTCATCAATTTAATATTAAAGTGATAGCCGTCGGCTCCATCCCAAAAAATGATAGGATATTGTAGGGCATCATAGCATCGATGAGTTTCAGCAATTCTTAACAACTGAGCGTTTCGCATATGAAGAATAATATCTCGAGGTAAAAACTGATCACCGACCATAACGATTGCCACTTCGTCGATAGTCGGAGCATTGTATCTACGCACATGTTGGCCAGGAGGCGTTTTGTCAGCGGAAATAACAATTTTATGAGTATCAGTAGGCATCAAATCGATGGCTGTTTTGAACAGACGCACTAAATTATTATTTTCGTGGAAAAGATGTTGCAATTGGGAAACGATTGTCCTTTCAACGTTGGGAGAAATTTCGCAACGTGCATTCAATTCAGAATTTCTATCACTGATGAAGTACAATTGTAAAAATTTATGATTCTCGCCTGAGAATGGTAGAAGGGACCCTGCTTTATGATAAATTTGCCCTTTTACTTTGAAAGTAGACATAAATTGATCTGGATTTTCGATTTGGGCTCCAAACGACGTCATTTGGAAATATGAGTTGTATTTTCTGATCTGTGACAAAAAACGCTTAGATTCTGACGTAGTTCCAGTAAGGAAAGTCTTCAATGGCTCTGGTGGTGCAGCCAATAGAGGAAGTTTAACTTTTCCTGAGGCGCAACACATTCCCATTGTTTCACCATTGAATTTCAAGGCCTTGCAATAGGGACAAATTTTAGACATTGTCCCGATTTGAACACATCTACTCAAGCTATAATCATCGACTGGGTTGTACCTGAATGCCAGGCGATAACTTTCAGGTTGCTCTGATTCCTCGGCACGCTTTCTTTTCTTACTTTCTCTATCAACAGCAAGCCTGATTTCTTGCTGTTCTTGTGATTCCTCGGAACGCTTTCTTTTCTTACTTTCTCTATCAGCAGCAAGCCTGATTTCTTGCTGTTCTTGTAATTCCTCGGCACGCCTTCTTTTTTCACATTCTCTTTTGGCAGCAAGTCTGCTTCCGCGTTGCTCTGGTAGTTCCTCGGCATGCTTTCTGTTCTTTCTTTCTCTATCAGCCTCAAGCCTGTTTCCCTGTTGTTCTTTTGATTCCTCGGCACGCCTTCTTTTTTCACTTTCTCTTTTAGCAGCAAGTCTGCTTTCGCGTTGCTCTGGTAGTTCCTCGGCACGCTTTCTTTTCTGACTTTCTTTATCAGCAGCAAGTTTTTTGGCATAGACTCTTTGAGCATCTTCATCAGTCATTGTAAACTTAAACATTAATAGATTTCTACGTGAACATATGTCTTATATAACTTGAATGACATCACCGTCAAAGCAAAAATGACGACAACTAATTTCATGACGTCAGCCGACACAGAAACATGACGTCACCTGACAACTAATTTCATGACGTCAGCCGACACAGAAACATGACGTCACCTGATCCACAGATCCACAGACAGACAACTTATTTTTATATATATAGAAGATATATATATATATATATATATATATATATATATATATATATATATATATATATATATATATATATATATATATATATATATATATATATATATATATATATATATATATATATATATATATATATATATATATATATATATATATATATATATATATATATATATATATATATGTATATACATATATATATATATATATATATATATATATATATATATATATATATACATACATATATATATATATATCTATATCTATATGTATATATATATATATATATATATATATATATATATATATATATATATATATATATATATATATATATATATATATATATATATATATATATATATATATATATATATACTAGCTGTTGTATATATACAACACCTAGTTTATGGGGCGCTTCATGCCACCCCCCTAAGCCCCCCCGTGCGCGCAAGTCGTTACGCGCCATATTAGTTACGCGCCATTGTAGTTGTGTCCCTGTGTCCCACCTGTGAATATATATATATATATATATATATAGATATATGTATATTTTTAACTATGTAAAATATGCGAATATACAGCATTCTTGGCTGTTCCATTGTCTGTGCATATAAGTAGATTGTCAGGTTTACCGACTCTTGAACATGCAACATATAATTGTCCATGGGAAAAATCTTGAATATCTTTGAATGTCGCGGTCGTCATTTTTATTCCCTGTGTTCCGGTGTCCCAGTCGTCATTTTTGTCTCGGTCGTCATTTGTGTTCAGGTGTCCCGGTTTGTAATTTCTCTGTGAGTGTCCTGGTTGTTATTTATATTCCCTGTGTCCCGGTCGTCATTTTTGTCCCGGTGCTTTGTTGATGGTGATTGCTAATCGAACATTCCTTGTGTCCCGGTCGTCATTTATATTCACTATGTCCCGGTGTCCCGGTCGTCATTTGTGTCCAGATGTCCCGGTCTGTAATTTCGTCAGTCGACAAACATGACGTCAGTCAACACACAAACATGACGTCACTCGACACACAGACCCACAGACAAACTCTTGAACATGCGACGTAATAATTGTCCATGGGAAAACAATCCGTATTCAGATCTATACCGCATTTTTCTAACGATTTCCCTTGAGCTTTTTTGATGGTGATTATTAATCGAACATTCCCTGTGTCCCTGTCGTCATTAATATATCCCCTTGTGCCCCCGGCGTCCCCGTTGTAGTTGTGTCCCTTGTCCTGGTCGTCATTTGTGTCCCGATATCCCAGTCTGTAATCTCTCTTTGAGTTTCCCGGTCGGCATTTATATTCCCTCTGTCCCGGTGTCCAGGTCGTCATTTGTGTCCTGGTGTCCCGGTCTGTAATTTCTCTTTGAGTGTCCCGGTTGTCATTTATATTCCATGTGTCCCGGTCGTCATTTGTGGCCCAGTGTCCCGGTTCTAACATTGACGCTTGGAAAAATCTTTACGTGCCAAGCATGCTATAGCTCCAACAATTTATAATAAAACTCAAATTTTGGGTATCTGTTTTAAGGTTTTCGAATTATTTTAATCTATTGTCAAAATATATTGAAATATTTGTTCAATTCCCAATTTTTTTTTTTAGTTTTTCTTTTTTCTTAGTTTTTTATTTTTTTTAGTTTTTTTTTCTTTCTAGTTTTTTAGCTTTTTTTAGTTTTATTTTCTTTTTAGTTTTTTAACTTTTTTATGTTTTGTATTGTTTTACGTTTTTTCTTTTTAGGTTTTTTCTTTTTTTAATTTTTTTTATTTTTTAGTTGTTTTTTTTTATTTTTAAGTTGTGTTTGTTTAGTTTTTTCTTTTTAGTTTTTTTTTTAGTTTTTTACCATTTTTCCTTTTCAGTTTTCTTTTTATTCTTTATTTTTCAGACGTAAATACATATCGCCGAACCTTTGTTTTTATACTAAAATCTAGTAGGCATTGATGACCTTATCCAAGTCAAAATCCCAAACCCAATCATCATCGCTATCATTTTCAGTTTTGATACGTTTTGACTCTCGCTGTCCAAGTGGATTTTCCTCTAAATGCGCGGCTTTGCGTTCTTTAGCCGCAAGCCTTTTGACATTAACCTTTTGAGCAGATTCTATGGCTATTTCTTCTGCCATTGTAGGATTTATACTAAAATTTCTCTTTGAATTAACTATTTGATCAGCTTCCTTGGCTGTTTCTTCTGTCATTTTAAGATTTATACTAAAAATTCCTCTTCACGTGCCTAGCTTGCTAAAGCTCAAAAGTTTTTAATAAACCTCAATTTTAAGTATCTGTTTTAAGGGTTCCGAATTACTTTAATCTATTGTTAAAATATTTCGAAATATTTATGCGATTCCCAGTTTTTACATATTAGTTTGTTTTCGTTTATATATATAAAAGATATAATCCGGCGTAACAGACATAGTGTAACAGACATAACAGACAACTTATTTATATATATATAGATATACAAGCTGTTGGGGTGGCGCTTCGCGCCACCCCAACACCTAGTTGGTGGGGCGCTTCGCGCCCCCAAGCCCCCCCGCGCGCGTAAGTCGTTACGCGCCATATTAGTTACGCGCCATTGTAGTTGTGTCCCTGTGTCTCACCTGTGAATATAGATAGATTTATATATGTGTTTCAAACTACGTAAAAATTGCGAATATACAACATTTTTGGCTTTCCCACTACTGGGAGCTTTCCGTTTCAGATTGCCAGAAATTGATCTGAAAATGTTTGACCAGAGTCATCGTTTTGCAATCGGACACGCATATTTGTAGTTAATTTTAATATTTTTACGTGTGCCCATAAATTCGAATTTTTCAGGCAAGCATTCATTTCGTCTGAAGGAGTTAAACTACGTGAAAATTGCAAATATACAACATTCTTGGCTTTCCCATTGTCTGTGCATATACAAAGCCGTATGCACTAATAATGACGTCATATGCAAACGCTCTTTTTACAAACAAACAAACATGCATACACACAACTCGTTTTTATATAGATAGATAGATAGATAGATACAATACAAATTAACTGCGTAAAACGCGAATATACAACATTCTTCGCTGTCCAATTGTCGTTGCATATAAATAGATTGTCAGGTTTACAAACCCTCGAACATGCAACGTTCAAGTGTCCATGGGAAAAACAATCAGTATTAAGATCTATACCACATTTTTCTAATGATTGATATTGAGCTTTGTTAATGGTGATTGCAAATGCTAATCGAATTGGGAATTGCAATCTTTTAAATTGAAAAGGCGCAGATCCGTTGGAATCATGGGAATTCGAGGAATAAGAACAGCCTCACCCTCAAAGGCCCTGTCAAGATTGTGGCCTCTATTAGGTTTTCCATTTTTTTTTTTTACGGCAAGTCGCGTGCCATTGCAAAGCTTTGGTGGGTTGATATTTCTTAAAAGTATTATTGGTACGCCTATTTTTAGTTGTAGCACGTGTGGTGGAAACCCTGAAAGATCTATGGAATTTAAAAATTCAGATGGATAATTAACCGCTTCATTTGGTTCCAAAACTGTGTCGACTGACTTGTAAAGGACTGCCTGGTCTCGAATCTTGGTCAAAATAATATTGTTGATTTCGTGGACGTCTATATTTTTGGGTGCGAGAATCGCTCTTTCACTTAGCCATTTATTATTTTTATAATTTTTTAGAATATTCGGAAATACTTTTTCAATCAATTCATTTTTGGACGTCACTAAATTACAGAAATCAGCAGGTAGTTGTATACGTCCTGAAATTGAGTCTATCGTATCATAAATGTCTTTTTGTTCCGACATTAATTTGGAAATGTTATTTTGTACATACAACAATAGATCACTCGTACTGTAACTTTGTTCACGATATTTGTGTCCCGGTATCCCAGTCTGTAATTTTTCTTTGAGTGTCCCGGTCGTTATTTATATTCCCTCTGTCCCGGTCGTCATTTGTGTCCCGGTCTGTAATTTCTCTTTGAGTGTTTTTTCTTTTTAGTATTTTTTAGTTTTTTTACATTTTTTCTTTTTTTCAGTTTTCTTTTTCTTCTTTATTTTTCAGCGTCACTATGAAATACATATCGCCGAACCATTGTTTTTTTTAACTAAAATCTGGTAGGCATTGATGACTTTATCCAAGTCACAATCCCAAACCCAATCATCATCGCTATCATTTTCAGTTTTGATATGTTTTGACTCTCGCTGTCCAGGTGGATCTTCATCTAACTGCGCGGTTTTGCGTTCTTTAGCCTCAAGCCTGTTCCCTTGCTGTTCTTTTGATTCCTCGGCACGCTTTCTTTTCTGACTTTCTCTATCAGCAGCAAGTTTTTTGGCATAGACTCTTTGAGCATCTTCATCGGCTTTTGCCATGGTAAGTTCATCAGTCATTGTAAACTTAAACATTAATAGATTTCTACGTGAACATATGTCTTAAATATCCTGAATGACGTCACCGTCAAAGCAAAAATGACGACAACTAATTTCATGACTTCAGCCGACACAGAAACATGACGTCACCTGATCCACAGACAGACAGACAGACAACTTATTTTTATATATATAGACTAGCTGTTGGGGTGGCGCTTCGCCCCACCCCAACACCTAGTTGGTTTGGGCGCTTCGCGCCCCCCAAACCCCCCAAGCCCCCCCCGCGCGCGTAAGTCGTTACGCGCCATATTAGTTACGCGCCATTGTAGCTGTGTCCCTGTGTCCCACCTGTGAATAGAGATAGATATAAATATATATTTTTAACTACGTAAAACATGCGAATGTACAACATTCTGTGCATATAAATAGCATTTATATTCCCTGTGTCCCGGTCATCATTTGTGTCCTGGCGTCCCAGTTTGTATTTTCTCTTTGAGTGTCCCAGTCGTCATTTATATTCCCTCTGTCCCAGTGTCCCGGTCGTCATTTGTGTCCCGGTGTCCCGGTCTGTAATTTCTATTCAAACAATCCCTGTGTCTCGGTCGTCAATTATATATCCCGTCTGTGCCCCCGGCGTCCCCGTTTTTGTTGTGTCCCTGCCTCCCGGTCGTCATTTATATTCCCGGTCGTGATTTGTGTCCGGGTGTCCCAGTCTGTAATTTTTCTTTGAGGTTCCTGGTCGTCATTTATATTCCCTCTGTGTCGGTCGTCATTTGTGTCCCGGTCTGTAATTTATCTTTGAGTGTTTTTTCTTTTTAGTTTTTTACATTTTTTCAGTTTTTTTTTCTTCTTTATTTTTCAGCGTCACTATGAAGTACATATCGCCGAACCTTTGTTTTTTAACTTAAATCTGGTAGGCATTGATGTCCTTATCCAAGTCAAAATCCCAAACCCAATCATCATCGCTATCATTTTCAGTTTTGATATGTTTTGACTCTCGCTTTCCAGGTGGATTTTCATCTAACTGCGCGGTTTTGCGTTCTTTAGCCGCAAGCCTGTTTTCTTGTGATTCCTCGGCACACTTTCTTTTCTTATTTTCTCTATCAGCTGCAAGCCTGTTTTCTTGCTGTTCTTGTGATTCCTCGGCACGATTTCTTTTCTTACTTTCTCTATCAGCAGCAAGTTTTTTGCGTTCCCCCAAGCCCCCCCGCGCGCGTAAGTCGTTACGCGCCATATTGGTTACGCGCCATTGTAGTTGTGTCCCTAAGTCCCACCTGTGAATATATATCTATATATATAAAAATAAGTTGTCTGTCCGTTACGCCAGATTATATCTTATCTATATATATAAAAATAAGTTGTCTGTGGATCTGTGGATCTGTGGATCAGGTGCATATGACGTCTGAATTATTTCACACTAATACAAAAGAAGAAAAAAAACTAAAAAAGCTAAAAAACTAAAAAAAAGTAAAAAAAGGTAAAAAACTAAAAACTAAAAAAAAAACTGAAAAAACTAAAAAAAAGGCAAAAACTACAAAAAACTAAAAACTAATAAAAAAAACTAAAAAAGCTAAAAAACTGAAAAAACTAAAAAAACTAAAAAAAGGTAAAAAACTAAAAAAAAACTAAAAACTAAAAAAGAAAAAAACTAAAAAAAAGGAAAAAACTGAAAAATAAAAGATAAAAAGGAAAAAACTGAAAAATAAAAGATAAAAAGAAAGCTAAAAAATATGAATAATATATATAAAAATAAGTTGTCTGTCTGTCTGTGGATCTGTGGATCAGGTGCATATGACGTCTGAATTATTTCACACTAATACAAAAGAAGAAAAAAAACTAAAAAAGCTAAAAAACTAAAAAAAACTAAAAAAAGGTAAAAAACTAAAAACTAAAAAAAACTGAAAAAACTAAAAAAGGCAAAAACTACAAAAAAAACTAAAAACTAATAAAAAAAACTAAAAAAGCTAAAAAACTGAAAAAACTAAAAAAACTAAAAAAAGGTAAAAAACTAAAAAAAAACTAAAAACTAAAAAAGAAAAAAAATAAAAAAAAGGAAAAAACTGAAAAATAAAAGATAAAAAGGAAAAAACTGAAAAATAAAAGATAAAAAGAAAGCTAAAAAATATGAATAAAAATAAAAAAAAATAAAAAAGATAAAAACTACAAAAAAAAATAAAAAGAAAAAACGAAAAAAAAAAAAAGCTAAAAAAAGGCAAAAACCAATAAAAAAAACTAAAAAGAAAAAAAGTAAAAAACTAAAAAAAACTAAAAAAGGAAAAACCATAAAATAAACTAAAAACTAATAAAAAAAACTGAAAAAAGCTAAAAAACTAAAAAGAACTAAAAAAGGTAAAAACTAAAATAACTAAAAAAGAAAAAAAACTAAAAAAAGGAAAAAAACTAAAAAAATATGAATAAAAATAAAAAAACTAAAAAGATAAAAACTTCAAAAAAAACTAAAAAGAAAAAAGAAAAAAGCTAAAAAACCTAAAAAAAGGTAAAAACCAATAAAAAAAACTAAAAAGAAAAAAAGGGAAAATATTAAAAATTTATTTCTTCATATACCAATTCAAAAACGAATGTATACCGGGATGACGACCGGGACACAGGGAATATAAATGACGACCGGGACGCAGGGACACAACTACAACGGTGACGCCGGGGGCACAGGGGGGATATATAAATGACGACGGGGACACATGCAATGTTCGATTAGCAATCACCATCAACAAAGCTCAAGGGCAATCATTAGAATCATGTTCCCATGGACAATTATATGTTGCATGTTCAAGAGTCGGTATGCAATGGCACTCGACTTGCCGTAAAAAAAACAATGGAAAACCTAATAGAGGCCACAATCCTTACAGGGCCTTTTGAGGGTGAGGCTGTTCTTATTCCTCGCATTCCCATGATTCCAACGGATCTGCCTTTTCAATTTAAAAGATTGCAATTCCCAATTCGATTAGCATTTACAATCACCATTAACAAAGCTCAAGGTCAATCATTAAAAAAATTACCAATAATACTTTTAAGAAATATCAACCCACCAAAGCTTTGCAATGGCACGCGACTTGCCGTAAAAAAAAAAACAATGGAAAACCTAATAGAGGCCACAATCTTGACAGGGCCTTATGAGGGTGAGGCTGTTCTTATTCCTCGCATTCCCATGATTCCAACGGATCTGCTTTTTCAATTTAAAAGATTGCAACACAGACAATGGGACAGCGAAGACTGTTGTATATTCACAAGTTTTACATAGTTAATTTGTATTGTATCTATCTATCTATCTATCTATATAAAAACGAGTTGTGTGTATGCATGTTTGTTTGTTTGTAAAAAGAGCGTTTGCATATGACGTCATTATTAGTACATACGGCTTTGTATATGGACAGACAATGGGAAAGCCAAGAATGTTGTATATTCGCAATTTTTACGTAGTTTGAAACACATATATAAATCTATCTATATTCACAGGTGGGACACAGGGACACAACTACAATGGCGCGTAACTAATATGGCGCGTAACGACTTACACGCGCGGGGGGGCTTGGGGGGCGCGAAGCGCCCCACCAACTAGGTGTTGGGGTGGCGCGAAGCGCCACCCCAACAGCTAGTATATATATATATGTTTTTAACTACGTAAAACTTGCGAATATACAACATTCTTTGCTGTCCCATTGTCTGTGCATATAAATAGATTGTCAGGTTTACCGACTCTTGAACATGCAACATATAATGGTCCATGGGAAAACAATCCGTATTCAGATCTATACCTCATGATTCTAATAATTGCCCTCGTCATTTATATATCCCCCTGTGCGCCCCGGCGTCCCCGTTGTAGTTGTGTCCCTGTGTCCCGGTCGTCATTTATATTCCCTGTGTCCCGGTCGTCATTTGCATCCCGGTGTCCCGGTCTGTACATACATTCGTTTTTTAGTTTTGTTTTTCTCCTTTATTTTTCATTTTTTCCCATTTTTATTTTTTTTTCTTTTTTAGTTTTTTTTAGTTTTTTAGCTTTTTTAGTTTTTTTATTAGTTTTTAGTTTTTTTTTCTTTTTAGTTTTTTTGTAGTTTTTACCTTTTTTTTAGTTTTTTTATTTATTTTTTACTTATATCCTGGTCGTCATTTATGCTCCCTGTGTCCCGGTCGTCATTTGTGTCCCGGTGCTTTGTTGATGGTGATTGCTAATCGAACATTCCTTGTGTCCCGGTCGCTTTCTTTGAGTGTCGTCATTTATATTTCCTATGTGCCGGTGTCCCGGTCGTCATTTGCGTCCCGATGTCCCGGTCTGTAATTTCGTCAGTCGAAAACATGACGTCAGTCAACACAGAAACATGACGTCACCTGATCCACAGACGGACAGACAGACAGACAACTTATTTTTATATATATAGATATATATATATATATACTAGCTGTTGGGGTGGCGCTTCGCGCCACCCCAACACCTAGTTGGTGGGGCGCTTCGCGCCCCCCCAAGCCCCCCCGCGCACGTAAGTCGTTACGCGCCATATTAGTTACGCGCCATTGTAGTTGTGTCCCTGTGTCCCACCTGTGAATATAGATAGATTTATATATGTGTTTCAAACTACGTAAAAATTGCGAATATACAACATTCTTGGCTTTCCCATTGTCTGTGCATATACAAAGCCGTATGTACTAATAATGACGTCATATGCAAACGCTCTTTTTACAAACAAACAAACATGCATACACACAACTCGTTTTTATATAGATAGATAGATAGATAGATACAATACAAATTAACTGCGTAAAACTTGATAATATACAACATTCTTCGCTGTCCAATTGTCGCTGCATATAAATAGATTGTCAGGTTTACCGACCCTCGAAAACGCAACGTACAATTGTCCATGGGAAAAACAATCAGTATTAAGATCTATACCACATTTTTCTAATGATTGACCTTGAGCTTTGTTAATGGTGATTGCAAATGCTAATCTAATTGGGACACACAACTCGTTTTTATATAGATAGATAGATAGATGGATACAATACAAATTAACTGCGTAAAACTTGCGAATATACAACATTCTTCGCTGTCCAATTGTCGCTGCATATAAATAGATTGTCAGGTTTACCGACCCTCGAACATGCAACGTACAATTGTCCATGGGAAAAACAATCAGTATTAAGATCTATACCACATTTTTCTAATGATTGACCTTGAGCTTTGTTAATGGTGATTGCAAATGCTAATCGAATTGGGAATTGCAATCTTTTAAATTGAAAAGGCAGATCCGTTGGAATCATGGGAATGCGAGGAATAAGAACAGCCTCACCCTCAAAAGGCCCTGTCAAGATTGTGGCCTCTATTAGGTTTTCCATTGTTTTTTTTACGGCAAGTCGCGTGCCATTGCAAAGCTTTGGTGGGTTGATATTTCTTAAAAGTATTATTGGTACGCCTATTTTTAGTTGTAGCACGTGTGGTGGAAACCCTGAAAGATCTATGGAATTTAAAAATTCAGATGGATAATTAACTGCTTCATTTGGTTCCAAAACTGTTTCGACTGACTTGTAAAGGACTGCCTGGTCTCGAATCTTGGTCAAAATAATATTGTTGATTTCGTGGACGTCTATATTTTTGGGTGCGAGAATCGCTCTTTCACTTAGCCATTTATTATTTTTATAATTTTTTAGAATATTCGGAAATACTTTTTCAATCAATTCATTTTTGGACGTCACTAAATTACAGAAATCAGCAGGTAGTTGTATACGTCCTGAAATTGAGTCTACTGGGAGCTTTCCGTTTCCAATTGCCAGCAATTGATCTGAAAATGTTTGACCAGAGTCATCGTTTTGCAATCTGACACGCATATTTGTAGTTAATTTTAATATTTTTACGTGTGCCCATAAATTAGAATTTTTCAGGCAAGCATTCATTTCGTCGGCAGGAGTTAATCTAGGTATTATAGGTAATGTTTGCCTGAAATCTCCCGCAAGCAATATTAATGTGTGACTTCCCTCTCAAATCTTTCAAGCATTGATCCAGAGCCTCGAGCGATTTCTTGTGAGCCATTGTGCACTCATCCCAAATAATAAGTTTGCATTGCTGCAATACTTCACCCATCCCAGATGATTTGGAAATATTGCACGTGGGAGGTTCTGTAGAATGCAAATTCAGAAGCAATTTCAAAGCGGAATGAGCAGTTCTTCCACCAGGCAGCAATGTTGCGGCTATTCCGGACGACGCAATTGCCAACGCTATATCATTTTTTGATCGAATTGATGCCAGAATTAGTTTTATCACAAAAGTTTTACCAGTACCTCCTGGCGCATCCAAAAAGAAAATTTCTCCAACCTTGTTATCGACACAATGCATTATCGTATCATAAATGTCTTTTTGTTCCGACGTTAACTTGGAAATGTTATTTTGTACATACGACAATAGATCACTCGTACTGTAACTTTGTTCATGATCCAATTCTACACATGTCGAAACAGCAGCGATACGATTAGGTGAAGGCATTCCCAAATCCTGAAGAGGTTTGTTTGCCATACGTACGCGCAAATCTTCTATAATAACTAAAGTGTAGTTATAAATTTCTGATGTAAAATCAAAAGTCATATCTGACGTCTCTAACTGTTTTCGATGGAATATATCTTCGGACATTTTTGACTTATATTTTTCCCTTAACTCTGTAGGAGCTGATGGAGAGCAACTTGTTAAAATGATGCCAAACAATGCACGAATTTGACTTTGGGTTGACGTTTCGCACGCGTCATTGATGCAGTTATCCCAGTGTTGGTCATTCTCCAATAAATTCAGAGCTTGGCATGCACTACGGTAAGTGTCATGTATAGTACCGTTTACAGTTCTCAAATACTCAAAGGATGTCGGACCGGGTACATTCACCAAAAGCAGGCGTAGAAAGAAGCATTCATGTTGATTGGGGTGAACGGTGTAGAGTCTTCCTATCGTGGTATCTTTGAAGATGGTAGGTTGGCCGTCGACTGACTTACCCTGTTTTCGACGTTCAAATACTTTATTTTTAGTATTCCACGTGTAATACGAAGGCACTTCAGTATACAGCAGTTTTTTTGCAAAAGAATCATTTTTGCAAAGCGAAAAAAAAGCTGTTAATGTTGTATCCGGTGGATTCAGGGCTCTTTGTTGCACGTTGGTTTCCGTGAAATAAACACGTTGACCATTCTGTAAATGTACCGCTAAGTGAACAACAGCTGGACTACGTTCATGTATTGGAAATGAAAGAATTCGCCAAACAGCTTCATTACTGCTTATGTATCTTCCAGCCTGATATTGTACGATTTCGTCGAAATCTTTGATTTCGGGCTGCAAGCCAAAAACTGCCATGTCACTGCCTTTGTTGACGTATTTACATCTGTATTTGATTGCCTTTACGGAATTACAGTATTCAACGTTTATGTGTGCATTAAATGTTTTTGATAATAATGGGGAATATGGAACAACCCACTGGTTATCT
>NW_027063525.1:0-33922 GCF_032884065.1 Artemia franciscana | reverse complement strand
AAACTTTTGAAATAGGAAAAGAGCCTTTAATCACATTCTTTACCATTTGCAATCATAAAATAGTCTAATATCTTCATTTTTTCAACATACGTAGCTATTACCCTCGAAAACTAAAACTTTTGAAATAGGAAAAGAGCCTTTAATCACATTCTTTACCATGTGCAATCATAAAATTGTCTAATATCTTCATTTTTTCAACATACGTAGCTCTTACCCTCGAAAACTAGAATTTTTGACATAGGAAAAGAGCCTTTAATCACATTCTTTACTATTTGCAATCACAAAATAGTCTAATATCTTCATTTTTTCAACATACGTAGCTATTACCCTCGAAAACTAAAACTTTTGACATAGGAAAAGAGCCTTTAATCACATTCTTTACCATTTGCAATCATAAAATAGTCTAATATCTTCATTTTTCAACATACGTAGCTATTACCCTCGAAAACTAAAACTTTTGAAAAAGGAAAAGAGCCTTTAATCACATTCTTTACCATGTGCAATCATAAAATTGTCTAATTTCTTCATTTTTTCTACAGAAAAGGCTCTTACCCCCGAAAACTAAAACTTTGAAATAGGAAAAGAGCCTATAATCACATTCTTTACCATGTACAATCATAAGATAGTCTAATATCTTCATTTTTCAACATACGTAGCTATTACCCTCGATAACTAAAACTTTTGAAATAGGAAAAGAGCCTTTAATCACATTCTTTACCATGTGCAATCATAAAATAGTCTAATATCTTCATTTTTTCAACATACGTAGCTATTACCCTCGAAAACTAAAACTTTTGAAATAGGAAAAGAGCCTTTGATCTCATTTTTTACCATTTGCAATCATAAAATAGTCTAATATCTTCATTTTTTCAACATACGTAGCTATTACCCTCGAAAACTAAAACTTTTGAAATAGGAAAAGAGCCTATAATCACATTCTTTACCATGTACAATCATAAGATAGTCTAATATCTTCATTTTTCAACATACGTAGCTATTACCCTCGATAACTAAAACTTTTGAAATAGGAAAAGAGCCTTTAATCACATTCTTTACCATGTGCAATCATAAAATAGTCTAATATCTTCATTTTTTCAACATACGTAGCTATTACCCTCGAAAACTAAAACTTTTGAAATAGGAAAAGAGCCTTTGATCTCATTTTTTACCATTTGCAATCATAAAATAGTCTAATATCTTCATTTTTTCAACATACGTAGCTATTACCCTCGAAAACTAAAACTTTTGAAATAGGAAAAGAGCCTTTAATCACATTCTTTACCATGTGCAATCATAAAATTGTCTAATATCTTCATTTTTTCAACATACGTAGCTATTACCCTCGAAAACTAAAACTTTTGACATAGGAGAAGAGCCTTTAATCACATTCTTTACCATTTGCAATCATAAAATAGTCTAATATCTTCATTTTTTCTACAGAAAAGGCTCTTACCCCCGAAAACTAAAACTTTGAAATAGGAAAAGAGCCTATAATCACATTCTTTACCATGTACAATCATAAGATAGTCTAATATCTTCATTTTTCAACATACGTAGCTATTACCCTCGATAACTAAAACTTTTGAAATAGGAAAAGAGCCTTTAATCACATTCTTTACCATGTGCAATCATAAAATAGTCTAATATCTTCATTTTTTCAACATACGTAGCTATTACCCTCGAAAACTAAAACTTTTGAAATAGGAAAAGAGCCTTTGATCTCATTTTTTACCATTTGCAATCATAAAATAGTCTAATATCTTCATTTTTTCAACATACGTAGCTATTACCCTCGAAAACTAAAACTTTTGAAATAGGAAAAGAGCCTTTAATCACATTCTTTACCATGTGCAATCATAAAATTGTCTAATATCTTCATTTTTTCAACATACGTAGCTATTACCCTCGAAAACTAAAACTTTTGACATAGGAGAAGAGCCTTTAATCACATTCTTTACCATTTGCAATCATAAAATAGTCTAATATCTTCATTTTTTCAAAATACGTAGCTATTACCCTCGAAAACTAAAACTTTTGACATAGGAAAAGAGCCTTTAATCACATTCTTTACCATTTGCAATCATAAAATAGTCTAATATCTTCATTTTTTCAACATACGTAGCTATTACCCTCGAAAACTAAAACTTTTGACATAGGAAAAGAGCCTTTAATCACATTCTTTACCAGGTGCAATCATAAAATAGTCTAATATCTTCATTTTTTCCACAGACAAAGCTCTTACCCTCGAAAACTAAAACTTTTGAAATAGGAAAAGAGCCTTTAATCACATTCTTTACCATTTGCAATCATAAAATAGTCTAATATCTTCATTTTTTCAACATACGTAGCTATTACCCTCGAAAACTAAAATTTTGACATAGGAAAAGAGCCTTTAATCACATTCTTTACCATGTGCAATCATAAAATTGTCTAATATCTTCATTTTTTCATCATACGTAGCTATTACCCTCGAAAACTAAAACTTTTGAAATGGGAAAAGAGCCTTTAATCACATTCTTTACCATTTGCATTCATAAAATAGTCTAATTTCTTCATTTTTTCAACATACGTAGCTATTACCCTCGAAAAACTAAAACTTTTGAAATAGGAAAAGAGCCTTTAATCACATTCTTTACCATGTGCAATCATAAAATTGTCTAATATCTTCATTTTTTTCAACATACGTAGCTATTACCCTCGAAAACTAAAACTTTTGAAATAGGAAAAGAGCCTTTAATCACATTCTTTACCATGTGCAATCATAAAATAGTCTAATATCTTCATTTTTTAACATACGTAGCCATTACCCTCGAAAACTAAAACTTTTGAAATAGGAAAAGAGCCTTTAATCACATTCTTTACCATGTGCAATCATAAAATAGTCTAATATCTTCATTTTTTCAACATACGTAGCTATTACCCTCGAAAACTAAAACTTTTGAAATAGGAAAAGAGCCTTTAATCACATTCTTTACCATGTGCAATCATAAAATTGTCTAATATCTTAATTTTTTCCACAGAAAAAGCTATTACCCTCGAAAACTAAAACTTTTGACATAGGAAAAGAGCCTTTAACACATTTTTTACCATGTGCAATCAGAAAATAGTCTAATATCTTCATTTTTTTCACAGACCTAGCTATTACCCTCGAAAACTATAACTTTTCAAATAGGAAAAGAGCCTTTAATCACATTCTTTACCATGTGCCATCATAAAATTGTCTAATATCTTCATTTTTCAACATACGTAGCTATTACCCTCGAAAACTAAAACTTTTGACATAGGAAAAGAGCGTTTAATCACATTCTTTACCATTTGCAATCATAAAATAGTCTAATATCTTCATTTTTTCAACATACGTAGCTATTAGCCTCAAAAACTAAAACTTTTGAAATAGGGAAAGAGCCTTTAATCACATTCTTTACCATGTGTAATCATAAAATTGACTAATACCTCATTTTTTCCACAGAAAAAGCTATTACCCTCGAAAACTAAAACTTTTTAAATAGGAAAAGAGCCTTTAATCACACTCTTTACCATTTGCAATCATAAAATAGTCTAATATCTTCATTTTTTCAACATACGTAGCTATTACCCTCGAAAACTAAAACTTTTGACATAGGAAAAGAGCCTTTAATCACATTCTTTATCATGTGCAATCATAAAATAGTCTAATATCTTCATTTTTTCCACAGACAAAGCTCTTACCCTCGAAAACTAAAACTTTTGAAATAGGAAAAGAGCCTTTAATCACATTCTTTACCATTTGCAATCATAAAATAGTCTAATATCTTCATTTTTTCAACATACGTAGCTATTACCCTCGAAAACTAAAACTTTTGACATAGGAAAAGAGCCTTTAATCACATTCTTTACCATTTGCAATCATAAAATAGTCTAATATCTTCATTTTTCAACATACGTAGCTATTACCCTCGAAAACTAAAACTTTTGAAAAAGGAAAAGAGCCTTTAATCACATTCTTTACCATGTGCAATCATAAAATTGTCTAATTTCTTCATTTTTTCTACAGAAAAGGCTCTTACCCCCGAAAACTAAAACTTTGAAATAGGAAAAGAGCCTATAATCACATTCTTTACCATGTACAATCATAAGATAGTCTAATATCTTCATTTTTCAACATACGTAGCTATTACCCTCGATAACTAAAACTTTTGAAATAGGAAAAGAGCCTTTAATCACATTCTTTACCATGTGCAATCATAAAATAGTCTAATATCTTCATTTTTTCAACATACGTAGCTATTACCCTCGAAAACTAAAACTTTTGAAATAGGAAAAGAGCCTTTGATCTCATTTTTTACCATTTGCAATCATAAAATAGTCTAATATCTTCATTTTTTCAACATACGTAGCTATTACCCTCGAAAACTAAAACTTTTGAAATAGGAAAAGAGCCTTTAATCACATTCTTTACCATGTGCAATCATAAAATTGTCTAATATCTTCATTTTTTCAACATACGTAGCTATTACCCTCGAAAACTAAAACTTTTGACATAGGAGAAGAGCCTTTAATCACATTCTTTACCATTTGCAATCATAAAATAGTCTAATATCTTCATTTTTTCAAAATACGTAGCTATTACCCTCGAAAACTAAAACTTTTGACATAGGAAAAGAGCCTTTAATCACATTCTTTACCATTTGCAATCATAAAATAGTCTAATATCTTCATTTTTTCAACATACGTAGCTATTACCCTCGAAAACTAAAACTTTTGACATAGGAAAAGAGCCTTTAATCACATTCTTTACCAGGTGCAATCATAAAATAGTCTAATATCTTCATTTTTTCCACAGACAAAGCTCTTACCCTCGAAAACTAAAACTTTTGAAATAGGAAAAGAGCCTTTAATCACATTCTTTACCATTTGCAATCATAAAATAGTCTAATATCTTCATTTTTTCAACATACGTAGCTATTACCCTCGAAAACTAAAATTTTGACATAGGAAAAGAGCCTTTAATCACATTCTTTACCATGTGCAATCATAAAATTGTCTAATATCTTCATTTTTTCATCATACGTAGCTATTACCCTCGAAAACTAAAACTTTTGAAATGGGAAAAGAGCCTTTAATCACATTCTTTACCATTTGCATTCATAAAATAGTCTAATTTCTTCATTTTTTCAACATACGTAGCTATTACCCTCGAAAAACTAAAACTTTTGAAATAGGAAAAGAGCCTTTAATCACATTCTTTACCATGTGCAATCATAAAATTGTCTAATATCTTCATTTTTTTCAACATACGTAGCTATTACCCTCGAAAACTAAAACTTTTGAAATAGGAAAAGAGCCTTTAATCACATTCTTTACCATGTGCAATCATAAAATAGTCTAATATCTTCATTTTTTAACATACGTAGCCATTACCCTCGAAAACTAAAACTTTTGAAATAGGAAAAGAGCCTTTAATCACATTCTTTACCATGTGCAATCATAAAATAGTCTAATATCTTCATTTTTTCAACATACGTAGCTATTACCCTCGAAAACTAAAACATTTGAAATAGGAAAAGAGCCTTTAATCACATTCTTTACCATGTGCAATCATAAAATTGTCTAATATCTTCATTTTTTCCACAGAAAAAGCTATTACCCTCGAAAACTAAAACTTTTGACATAGGAAAAGAGCCTTTAACACATTTTTTACCATGTGCAATCAGAAAATAGTCTAATATCTTCATTTTTTTCACAGACCTAGCTATTACCCTCGAAAACTATAACTTTTCAAATAGGAAAAGAGCCTTTAATCACATTCTTTACCATGTGCCATCATAAAATTGTCTAATATCTTCATTTTTTCAACATACGTAGCTATTACCCTCGAAAACTAAAACTTTTGACATAGGAAAAGAGCGTTTAATCACATTCTTTACCATTTGCAATCATAAAATAGTCTAATATCTTCATTTTTTCAACATACGTAGCTATTAGCCTCAAAAACTAAAACTTTTGAAATAGGGAAAGAGCCTTTAATCACATTCTTTACCATGTGTAATCATAAAATTGACTAATACCTCATTTTTTCCACAGAAAAAAGCTATTACCCTCGAAACTAAAACTTTTTAAATAGGAAAAGAGCCTTTAATCACACTCTTTACCATTTGCAATCATAAAATAGTCTAATATCTTCATTTTTTAAACATACGTAGCTATTACCCTCGAAAACTAAAACTTTTGACATAGGAAAAGAGCCTTTAATCACATTCTTTATCATGTGCAATCATAAAATAGTCTAATATCTTCATTTTTTCCACAGACAAAGCTCTTACCCTCGAAAACTAAAACTTTTGAAATAGGAAAAGAGCCTTTAATCACATTCTTTACCATTTGCAATCATAAAATAGTCTAATATCTTCATTTTTTCAACATACGTAGCTATTACCCTCGAAAACTAAAACTTTTGAAATAGGAAAAGAGCCTTTAATCACATTCTTTACCATGTGCAATCATAAAATTGTCTAATATCTTCATTTTTTCAACATACGTAGCTATTACCCTCGAAAACTAGAACTTTTGACATAGGAAAAGAGCCTTTAATCACATTCTTTACCATTTGCAATCACAAAATAGTCTAATATCTTCATTTTTTCAACATACGTAGCTATTACCCTCGAAAACTAAAACTTTTGACATAGGAAAAGAGCCTTTAATCACATTCTTTACCATTTGCAATCATAAAATAGTCTAATATCTTCATTTTTCAACATACGTAGCTATTACCCTCGAAAACTAAAACTTTTGAAAAAGGAAAAGAGCCTTTAATCACATTCTTTACCATGTGCAATCATAAAATTGTCTAATTTCTTCATTTTTTCTACAGAAAAAGCTCTTACCCCCGAAAACTAAAACTTTTGAAATAGGAAAAGAGCCTATAATCACATTCTTTACCATGTACAATCATAAGATAGTCTAATATCTTCATTTTTCAACATACGTAGCTATTACCCTCGAAAACTAAAACTTTTGAAATAGGAAAAGAGCCTTTAATCACATTCTTTTCCATTTATACTTTTACCATGTGCAATCATAAAATAGTCTAATATCTTCATTTTTTCAACATACGTAGCTATTACCCTCGAAAACTAAAACTTTTGAAATAGGAAAAGAGCCTTTAATCACATTCTTTACCATGTGCAATCATAAAATTGTCTAATATCTTCATTTTTTCAACATACGTAGCTATTACCCTCGAAAACTAAAACTTTTGACATAGGAAAGGAGCCTTTAATCACATTCTTTACCATTCGCAATCATAAAATAGTCTAATATCTTCATTTTTTCAACATACGTAGCTATTACCCTCGAAAACTAAAACTTTTGACATAGGAAAAGAGCCTTTAATCACATTCTTTACCATTTGCAATCATAAAATAGTCTAATATCTTCATTTTTTCAACATACGTAGCTATTACCCTCGAAAACTAAAACTTTTGAAAAAGGAAAAGAGCCTTTAATCACATTCTTTACCATGTGCAATCATAAAATTGTCTAATATCTTCATTTTTTCTACAGACAAAGCTCTTACCCCGGAAAACTAAAACTTTTGAAATGGGAAAAGAGCCTATAATCAGATTCTTTACCATGTACAATCATAAAAGAGTGTAATATCTTCATTTTTTCAACATACGTAGCTATTACCCTCGAAAACTAAAACTTTTGAAATAGGAAAAGATCCTTTAATCACATTCTTTTCCATTTAGTCGAAAACTAAAACTTTTGAAATAGGAAAAGAGCCTTTAATCACATTCTTTACCATTTTCAATCATAAAATAGTCTAATATCTTCATTTTTTCAACATACGTAGCTATTACCCTCGAAAAATAAAATTTTTGAAATAGGAAAAGAGCCTTTAATCACATTCTCTACCATTTGCAATCATAAAATAGTCTAATATCTTCAGTTTTTTCAATATACGTAGCTATTACCCTCGAAAACTAAAACTTTTGAAATAGGAAAAGAGCCTTTAATCACATTCTTTACCATGTGCAATCATAAAATAGTCTAATATCTTCATTTTTTCAACATACGTAGCTATTACCCTCGAAAACTAAAACTTTTGAAATAGGAAAAGAGCCTTTGATCTCATTTTTTACCATTTGCAATCATAAAATAGTCTAATATCTTCATTTTTTCAACATACGTAGCTATTACCCTCGAAAACTAAAACTTTTGAAATAGGAAAAGAGCCTTTAATCACATTCTTTACCATGTGCAATCATAAAATTGTCTAATATCTTCATTTTTTCAACATACGTAGCTATTACCCTCGAAAACTAAAACTTTTGACATAGGAAAAGAGCCTTTAATCACATTCTTTACCATTTGCAATCATAAAATAGTCTAATATCTTCATTTTTTCAACATACGTAGCTATTACCCTCGAAAACTAAAACTTTTGACATAGGAAAAGAGCCTTTAATCACATTCTTTACCATTTGCAATCATAAAATAGTCTAATATCTTCATTTTTTCAACATACGTAGCTATTACCCTCGAAAACTAAAACTTTTGACATAGGAAAAGAGCCTTTAATCACATTCTTTACCAGGTGCAATCATAAAATAGTCTAATATCTTCATTTTTTCCACAGACAAAGCTCTTACCCTCGAAAACTAAAACTTTTGAAATAGGAAAAAGCCTTTAATCACATTCTTTACCATTTGCAATCATAAAATAGTCTAATATCTTCATTTTTTCAACATACGTAGCTATTACCCTCGAAAACTAAAACTTTTGACATAGGAAAAGAGCCTTTAATCACATTCTTTACCATGTGCAATCATAAAATTGTCTAATATCTTCATTTTTTCATCATACGTAGCTATTACCCTCGAAAACTAAAACTTTTGAAATGGGAAAAGAGCCTTTAATCACATTCTTTACCATTTGCAATCATAAAATAGTCTAATTTCTTCATTTTTTCAACTTACGTAGCTATTACCCTCGAAAAACTAAAACTTTTGAAATAGGAAAAGAGCCTTTAATCACATTCTTTACCATGTGCAATCATAAAATTGTCTAATATCTTCATTTTTTTCAACATACGTAGCTATTACCCTCGAAAACTAAAACTTTTGAAATAGGAAAAGAGCCTTTAATCACATTCTTTACCATGTGCAATCATAAAATAGTCTAATATCTTCATTTTTTTAACATACGTAGCCATTACCCTCGAAAACTAAAACTTTTGAAATAGGAAAAGAGCCTTTAATCACATTCTTTACCATGTGCAATCATAAAATAGTCTAATATCTTCATTTTTTCAACATACGTAGCTATTACCCTCGAAAACTAAAACTTTTGACATAGGAAAAGAGCCTTTAATCACATTCTTTTCCATTTGCAATCATAAAATAGTCTAATATCTTCATTTTTTCAACATACGTAGCTATTACCCTCGAAAACTAAAACTTTTGATATAGGAAAAGAGCCTTTAATCACATTCTTTACCATGTGCAATCATAAAATTGGCTAATATCTTCATTTTTTCAACATACGTAGCTATTACCCTCAAAAACTAAAACTTTTGAAATAGAAAAAGAGCCTTTAATCACATTCTTTACCATGTGCAATCATAAAATAGTCTAATATCTTCATTTTTTCAACATACGTAGCTATTACCCTCGAAAACTAAAACCTTTGACATAGGAAAAGAGCCTTTAATTACATTCTTTACCATTTGCAATCATAAAATAGTCTAATATCTTCATTTTTTTCAACATACGTAGCTATTACCCTCGAAAACTAAAACTTTTGAAATAGGAAAAGAGCCTTTAATCACATTCTTTACCATGTGCAATCATAAAATAGTCTAATATCTTCATTTTTTCCACAGACATAGCTATTACCCTCGAAAACTAAAACTTTTGAAATAGGAAAAGAGCCTTTCATCACATTCTTTACCATTTGCAATCATAAAATAGTCTAATATCTTCATTTTTTCAACATACGTAGCTATTACCCTCGAAAACTAAACCTTTTGAAATAGGAAAAGAGCCTTTAATCACATTCTTTACCATTTGCAATCATAAAATAGTCTAATTTCTTCATTTTTTCAACATAAGTAGCTATTACCCTCAAAAACTAAAACTTTTGAAATAGGAAAAGAGCCTTTAATCACATTCTTTACCATGTGCAATCATAAAATTGTCTAATATCTTCATTTTTTCCACAGACAAAGCTCTTACCCTCGAAAACTAAAACTTTTGAAATAGGAAAAGAGCCTTTAATCACATTCTTTACATTGTGCAATCATAAAATTGTCTAATATCTTCATTTTTTCAACATACGTAGCTATTACCCTCGAAAACTAAAACTTTTGAAATAGGAAAAGAGTTTTTAATCACATTCTTTACCATTTGCAATCATAAAATAGTCTAATATCTTCATTTTTTCAACATACGTAGCTATTACCCTCGAAAACTAAAACTTTTGACATAGGAAAAGAGCCTTTAATAACATTCTTTACCATTTGCAATCATAAAATAGTCTAATATCTTCATTTTTTCAACATACGTAGCTATTACCCTCGAAAACTAAAACTTTTGACATAGGAAAAGAGCCTTTAATCACATTCTTTACCATTTGCAATCATAAAATAGTCTAATATCTTCATTTTTTCAACATACGTAGCTATTACCCTCGAAAACTAAAACTTTTGAAATAGGAAAAGAGCCTTTAATCACATTCTTTACCATTTGCAATCATAAAATAGTCTAATATCTTCATTTTTTCAACATACGTAGCTATTACCCTCGAAAACTAAAACTTTTGAAATAGGAAAAGAGCCTTTAATCACATTCTTTACCATTTGCAATCATAAAATAGTCTAATATCTTCATTTTTTCAACATACGTAGCTATTACCCTCGAAAACTAAAACTTTTGAAATAGGAAAAGAGCCTTTAATCACATTCTTTACCATGTGCAATCATAAAATAGTCTAATATCTTCATTTTTTCAACATACGTAGCTATTACCCTCGAAAACTAAAACTTTTGAAATAGGAAAAGAGCCTTTAATCACATTCTTTACCATTTGCAATCATAAAATAGTCTAATATCTTCATTTTTTCAACATACGTAGCTATTACCCTCGAAAACTAAAACTTTTGAAATAGGAAAAGAGCCTTTAATCACATTCTTTACCATTGCAATCATAAAATAGTCTAATATCTTCATTTTTTCAACATACGTAGCTATTACCCTCGAAAACTAAAACTTTTGAAATAGGAAAAGAGCCTTTAATCACATTCTTTACCATGTGCAATCATAAAATAGTCTAATATCTTCATTTTTTCAACATACGTAGCTATTACCCTCGAAAACTAAAACTTTTGAAATAGGAAAAGAGCCTTTAATCACATTCTTTACCATGTGCAATCATAAAATTGTCTAATATCTTCATTTTTTCAGACATACGTAGCTATTACCCTCGAAAACTAAAACTTTTGAAATAGGAAAAGAGCCTTTAATCACATTCTTTACCATTTGCAATCATAAAATAGTCTAATATCTTCTTTTTTCAACATACGTAGCTATTACCCTCGAAAACTAAAACTTTTGAAATAGGAAAAGAGCCTTTAATCACATTCTTTACCATTTGCAATCATAAAATAGTCTAATATCTTCATTTTTTCAACATACGTAGCTATTACCCTCGAAAACTAAAACTTTTGAAATAGGAAAAGAGCCTTTAATCACATTCTTTACCATGTGCAATCATAAAATTAGTCTAATATCTTCATTTTTTCAACATACGTAGCTATTACCCTCGAAAACTAAAACTTTTGAATAGGAAAAGAGCCTTTAATCACATTCTTTACCATGTGCAATCATAAAATAGTCTAATATCTTCATTTTTTCACAGACGTAGCTATTACCCTCGAAAACTAAAACTTTTGAAATAGGAAAAGAGCCTTTAATCACATTCTTTACCATTTGCAATCATAAAATAGTCTAATATCTTCATTTTTTCAACATACGTAGCTATTACCCTCGAAAACTAAAACTTTTGAAATAGGAAAAGAGCCTTTAATCACATTCTTTACCATGTGCAATCATAAAATAGTCTAATATCTTCATTTTTTCAACATACGTAGCTATTACCCTCGAAAACTAAAACTTTTGAAATAGGAAAAGAGCCTTTAATCACATTCTTTACCATTGTGCAATCATAAAATAGTCTAATATCTTCATTTTTTCAACATACGTAGCTATTACCCTCGAAAACTAAAACTTTTGAAATAGGAAAAGAGCCTTTAATCACATTCTTTACCATGTGCAATCATAAAATAGTCTAATATCTTCATTTTTTCAGACATACGTAGCTATTACCCTCGAAAACTAAAACTTTTGAAATAGGAAAAGAGCCTTTAATCACATTCTTTACCATGTGCAATCATAAAATAGTCTAATATCTTCATTTTTTCAACATACGTAGCTATTACCCTCGAAAACTAAAACTTTTGAAATAGGAAAAGAGCCTTTAATCACATTCTTTACCATTTGCAATCATAAAATAGTCTAATATCTTCATTTTTTCAACATACGTAGCTATTACCCTCGAAAACTAAAACTTTTGAAATAGGAAAAGAGCCTTTAATCACATTCTTTACCATGTGCAATCATAAAATAGTCTAATATCTTCATTTTTTCAACATACGTAGCTATTACCCTCGAAAACTAAAACTTTTGAAATAGGAAAAGAGCCTTTAATCACATTCTTTACCATGTGCAATCATAAAATAGTCTAATATCTTCATTTTTTCACATACGTAGCTATTACCCTCGAAAACTAAAACTTTTGAAATAGGAAAAGAGCCTTTAATCACATTCTTTACCATGTGCAATCATAAAATTGTCTAATATCTTCATTTTTTCAACATACGTAGCTATTACCCTCGAAAACTAAAACTTTTGACATAGGAAAAGAGCCTTTAATCACATTCTTTACCATTTGCAATCATAAAATAGTCTAATATCTTCATTTTTTCAACATACGTAGCTATTACCCTCGAAAACTAAAACTTTTGACATAGGAAAAGAGCCTTTAATCACATTCTTTACCATTTGCAATCATAAAATAGTCTAATATCTTCATTTTTTCAACATACGTAGCTATTACCCTCGAAAACTAAAACTTTTGAAATAGGAAAAGAGCCTTTAATCACATTCTTTACCATGTGCAATCATAAAATAGTCTAATATCTTCATTTTTTCAACATACGTAGCTATTACCCTCGAAAACTAAAACTTTTGAAATAGGAAAAGAGCCTTTAATCACATTCTTTACCATTTGCAATCATAAAATAGTCTAATATCTTCATTTTTTCAACATACGTAGCTATTACCCTCGAAAACTAAAACTTTTGAAATAGGAAAAGAGCCTTTAATCACATTCTTTACCATGTGCAATCATAAAATAGTCTAATATCTTCATTTTTTCAACATACGTAGCTATTACCCTCGAAAACTAAAACTTTTGAAATAGGAAAAGAGCCTTTAATCACATTCTTTACCATTGCAATCATAAAATAGTCTAATATCTTCATTTTTTCAACATACGTAGCTATTACCCTCGAAAACTAAAACTTTTGAAATAGGAAAAGAGCCTTTAATCACATTCTTTACCATGTGCAATCATAAAATAGTCTAATATCTTCATTTTTTCAACATACGTAGCTATTACCCTCGAAAACTAAAACTTTTGACATAGGAAAAGAGCCTTTAATCACATTCTTTACCATTTGTGCAATCATAAAATAGTCTAATATCTTCATTTTTTCAACATACGTAGCTATTACCCTCGAAAACTAAAACTTTTGAAATAGGAAAAGAGCCTTTAATCACATTCTTTACCATTTGCAATCATAAAATAGTCTAATATCTTCATTTTTTCAACATACGTAGCTATTACCCTCGAAAACTAAAACTTTTGAAATAGGAAAAGAGCCTTTAATCACATTCTTTACCATTTGCAATCATAAAATAGTCTAATATCTTCATTTTTTCAACATACGTAGCTATTACCCTCGAAAACTAAAACTTTTGAAATAGGAAAAGAGCCTTTAATCACATTCTTTACCATGTGCAATCATAAAATAGTCTAATATCTTCATTTTTTCAACATACGTAGCTATTACCCTCGAAAACTAAAACTTTTGAAATAGGAAAAGAGCCTTTAATCACATTCTTTACCATGTGCAATCATAAAATAGTCTAATATCTTCATTTTTTCAACATACGTAGCTATTACCCTCGAAAACTAAAACTTTTGAAATAGGAAAAGAGCCTTTAATCACATTCTTTACCATTTGCAATCATAAAATAGTCTAATATCTTCATTTTTTCAACATACGTAGCTATTACCCTCGAAAACTAAAACTTTTGAAATAGGAAAAGAGCCTTTAATCACATTCTTTACCATGTGCAATCATAAATATAGTCTAATATCTTCATTTTTTCAACATACGTAGCTATTACCCTCGAAAACTAAAACTTTTGAAATAGGAAAAGAGCCTTTAATCACATTCTTTACCATGTGCAATCATAAAATAGTCTAATATCTTCATTTTTTCAACATACGTAGCTATTACCCTCGAAAACTAAAACTTTTGAAATAGGAAAAGAGCCTTTAATCACATTCTTTACCATGTGCAATCATAAAATTGTCTAATATCTTCATTTTTTCAACATACGTAGCTATTACCCTCGAAAACTAAAACTTTTGAAATAGGAAAAGAGCCTTTAATCACATTCTTTACCATTGCAATCATAAAATAGTCTAATATCTTCATTTTTTCAACATACGTAGCTCTTACCATCTAAAACTAAAACTTTTGAAATAGGAAAAGAGCCTTTAATCACATTCTTTACCATGTGCAATCATAAAATAGTCTAATATCTTCATTTTTTCCACAGACAAAGCTATTACCCTCGAAAACTAAAACTTTTGAAATAGGAAAAGAGCCTTTAATCACATTCTTTACCATTTGCAATCATAAAATAGTCTAATATCTTCATTTTTTCAACATACGTAGCTATTACCCTCGAAAACTAAAACTTTTGAAATAGGAAAAGAGCCTTTAATCACATTCTTTACCATTGTGCAATCATAAAATAGTCTAATATCTTCATTTTTTCAACATACGTAGCTATTACCCTCGAAAACTAAAACTTTTGAAATAGGAAAAGAGCCTTTAATCACATTCTTTACCATGTGCAATCATAAAATAGTCTAATATCTTCATTTTTTCAACATACGTAGCTATTACCCTCGAAAACTAAAACTTTTGAAATAGGAAAAGAGCCTTTAATCACATTCTTTACCATGTGCAATCATAAAATAGTCTAATATCTTCATTTTTTCAACATACGTAGCTATTACCCTCGAAAACTAAAACTTTTGAAATAGGAAAAGAGCCTTTAATCACATTCTTTACCATGTGCAATCATAAAATAGTCTAATATCTTCATTTTTTCAACATACGTAGCTATTACCCTCGAAAACTAAAACTTTTGAAATAGGAAAAGAGCCTTTAATCACATTCTTTACCATTTGCAATCATAAAATAGTCTAATATCTTCATTTTTTCAACATACGTAGCTATTACCCTCGAAAACTAAAACTTTTGAAATAGGAAAAGAGCCTTTAATCACATTCTTTACCATTTGCAATCATAAAATAGTCTAATATCTTCATTTTTTCAACATACGTAGCTATTACCCTCGAAAACTAAAACTTTTGAAATAGGAAAAGAGCCTTTAATCACATTCTTTACCATGTGCAATCATAAAATAGTCTAATATCTTCATTTTTTCAACATACGTAGCTATTACCCTCGAAAACTAAAACTTTTGAAATAGGAAAAGAGCCTTTAATCACATTCTTTACCATGTGCAATCATAAAATAGTCTAATATCTTCATTTTTTCAACATACGTAGCTATTACCCTCGAAAACTAAAACTTTTGAAATAGGAAAAGAGCCTTTAATCACATTCTTTACCATGTGCAATCATAAAATAGTCTAATATCTTCATTTTTTCAACAACGTAGCTATTACCCTCGAAAACTAAAACTTTTGAAATAGGAAAAGAGCCTTTAATCACATTCTTTACCATTTGCAATCATAAAATAGTCTAATATCTTCATTTTTTCAACATACGTAGCTATTACCCTCGAAAACTAAAACTTTTGAAATAGGAAAAGAGCCTTTAATCACATTCTTTACCATGTGCAATCATAAAATAGTCTAATATCTTCATTTTTTCAACATACGTAGCTATTACCCTCGAAAACTAAAACTTTTGAAATAGGAAAAGAGCCTTTAATCACATTCTTTACCATTTGTGCAATCATAAAATAGTCTAATATCTTCATTTTTTCAACATACGTAGCTATTACCCTCGAAAACTAAAACTTTTGAAATAGGAAAAGAGCCTTTAATCACATTCTTTACCATTTGCAATCATAAAATAGTCTAATATCTTCATTTTTTCAACATACGTAGCTATTACCCTCGAAAACTAAAACTTTTGAAATAGGAAAAGAGCCTTTAATCACATTCTTTACCATGTGCAATCATAAAATAGTCTAATATCTTCATTTTTTCAACATACGTAGCTATTACCCTCGAAAACTAAAACTTTTGAAATAGGAAAAGAGCCTTTAATCACATTCTTTACCATGTGCAATCATAAAATAGTCTAATATCTTCATTTTTTCAACATACGTAGCTATTACCCTCGAAAACTAAAACTTTTGAAATAGGAAAAGAGCCTTTAATCACATTCTTTACCATTTGCAATCATAAAATAGTCTAATATCTTCATTTTTTCAACATACGTAGCTATTACCCTCGAAAACTAAAACTTTTGAAATAGGAAAAGAGCCTTTAATCACATTCTTTACCATGTGCAATCATAAAATAGTCTAATATCTTCATTTTTTCAACATACGTAGCTATTACCCTCGAAAACTAAAACTTTTGAAATAGGAAAAGAGCCTTTAATCACATTCTTTACCATGTGCAATCATAAAATAGTCTAATATCTTCATTTTTTCAACATACGTAGCTATTACCCTCGAAAACTAAAACTTTTGAAATAGGAAAAGAGCCTTTAATCACATTCTTTACCATGTGCAATCATAAAATAGTCTAATATCTTCATTTTTTCAACATACGTAGCTATTACCCTCGAAAACTAAAACTTTTGAAATAGGAAAAGAGCCTTTAATCACATTCTTTACCATGTGCAATCATAAAATAGTCTAATATCTTCATTTTTTCAACATACGTAGCTATTACCCTCGAAAACTAAAACTTTTGAAATAGGAAAAGAGCCTTTAATCACATTCTTTACCATTTGCAATCATAAAATAGTCTAATATCTTCATTTTTTCAACATACGTAGCTATTACCCTCGAAAACTAAAACTTTTGAAATAGGAAAAGAGCCTTTAATCACATTCTTTACCATGTGCAATCATAAAATAGTCTAATATCTTCATTTTTTCAACATACGTAGCTATTACCCTCGAAAACTAAAACTTTTGAAATAGGAAAAGAGCCTTTAATCACATTCTTTACCATGTGCAATCATAAAATAGTCTAATATCTTCATTTTTTCAACATACGTAGCTATTACCCTCGAAAACTAAAACTTTTGAAATAGGAAAAGAGCCTTTAATCACATTCTTTACCATGTGCAATCATAAAATAGTCTAATATCTTCATTTTTTCAACATACGTAGCTATTACCCTCGAAAACTAAAACTTTTGAAATAGGAAAAGAGCCTTTAATCACATTCTTTACCATGTGCAATCATAAAATAGTCTAATATCTTCATTTTTTCAACATACGTAGCTATTACCCTCGAAAACTAAAACTTTTGAAATAGGAAAAGAGCCTTTAATCACATTCTTTACCATTTGCAATCATAAAATAGTCTAATATCTTCATTTTTTCAACATACGTAGCTATTACCCTCGAAAACTAAAACTTTTGAAATAGGAAAAGAGCCTTTAATCACATTCTTTACCATGTGCAATCATAAAATTGTCTAATATCTTCATTTTTTCAACATACGTAGCTATTACCCTCGAAAACTAAAACTTTTGAAATAGGAAAAGAGCCTTTAATCACATTCTTTACCATGTGCAATCATAAAATAGTCTAATATCTTCATTTTTTCAACATACGTAGCTATTACCCTCGAAAACTAAAACTTTTGAAATAGGAAAAGAGCCTTTAATCACATTCTTTACCATTTGCAATCATAAAATAGTCTAATATCTTCATTTTTTCAACATACGTAGCTATTACCCTCGAAAACTAAAACTTTTGAAATAGGAAAAGAGCCTTTAATCACATTCTTTACCATGTGCAATCATAAAATAGTCTAATATCTTCATTTTTTCAACATACGTAGCTATTACCCTCGAAAACTAAAACTTTTGAAATAGGAAAAGAGCCTTTAATCACATTCTTTACCATGTGCAATCATAAAATAGTCTAATATCTTCATTTTTTCAACATACGTAGCTATTACCCTCGAAAACTAAAACTTTTGAAATAGGAAAAGAGCCTTTAATCACATTCTTTACCATGTGCAATCATAAAATAGTCTAATATCTTCATTTTTTCAACATACGTAGCTATTACCCTCGAAAACTAAAACTTTTGAAATAGGAAAAGAGCCTTTAATCACATTCTTTACCATTTGCAATCATAAAATAGTCTAATATCTTCATTTTTTCAACATACGTAGCTATTACCCTCGAAAACTAAAACTTTTGAAATAGGAAAAGAGCCTTTAATCACATTCTTTACCATGTGCAATCATAAAATAGTCTAATATCTTCATTTTTTCAACATACGTAGCTATTACCCTCGAAAACTAAAACTTTTGAAATAGGAAAAGAGCCTTTAATCACATTCTTTACCATTTGCAATCATAAAATAGTCTAATATCTTCATTTTTTCAACATACGTAGCTATTACCCTCGAAAACTAAAACTTTTGAAATAGGAAAAGAGCCTTTAATCACATTCTTTACCATTGCAATCATAAAATAGTCTAATATCTTCATTTTTTCAACATACGTAGCTATTACCCTCGAAAACTAAAACTTTTGAAATAGGAAAAGAGCCTTTAATCACATTCTTTACCATGTGCAATCATAAAATAGTCTAATATCTTCATTTTTTCAACATACGTAGCTATTACCCTCGAAAACTAAAACTTTTGAAATAGGAAAAGAGCCTTTAATCACATTCTTTACCATGTGCAATCATAAAATAGTCTAATATCTTCATTTTTTCAACATACGTAGCTATTACCCTCGAAAACTAAAACTTTTGAAATAGGAAAAGAGCCTTTAATCACATTCTTTACCATGTGCAATCATAAAATAGTCTAATATCTTCATTTTTTCAACATACGTAGCTATTACCCTCGAAAACTAAAACTTTTGAAATAGGAAAAGAGCCTTTAATCACATTCTTTACCATGTGCAATCATAAAATAGTCTAATATCTTCATTTTTTCAACATACGTAGCTATTACCCTCGAAAACTAAAACTTTTGAAATAGGAAAAGAGCCTTTAATCACATTCTTTACCATGTGCAATCATAAAATAGTCTAATATCTTCATTTTTTCAACATACGTAGCTATTACCCTCGAAAACTAAAACTTTTGAAATAGGAAAAGAGCCTTTAATCACATTCTTTACCATTTGCAATCATAAAATAGTCTAATATCTTCATTTTTTCAACATACGTAGCTATTACCCTCGAAAACTAAAACTTTTGAAATAGGAAAAGAGCCTTTAATCACATTCTTTACCATGTGCAATCATAAAATAGTCTAATATCTTCATTTTTTCAACATACGTAGCTATTACCCTCGAAAACTAAAACTTTTGAAATAGGAAAAGAGCCTTTAATCACATTCTTTACCATTTGCAATCATAAAATAGTCTAATATCTTCATTTTTTCAACATACGTAGCTATTACCCTCGAAAACTAAAACTTTTGAAATAGGAAAAGAGCCTTTAATCACATTCTTTACCATTTGCAATCATAAAATAGTCTAATATCTTCATTTTTTCAACATACGTAGCTATTACCCTCGAAAACTAAAACTTTTGAAATAGGAAAAGAGCCTTTAATCACATTCTTTACCATGTGCAATCATAAAATAGTCTAATATCTTCATTTTTTCAACATACGTAGCTATTACCCTCGAAAACTAAAACTTTTGAAATAGGAAAAGAGCCTTTAATCACATTCTTTACCATGTGCAATCATAAAATTGTCTAATATCTTCATTTTTTCAACATACGTAGCTATTACCCTCGAAAACTAAAACTTTTGAAATAGGAAAAGAGCCTTTAATCACATTCTTTACCATGTGCAATCATAAAATAGTCTAATATCTTCATTTTTTCAACATACGTAGCTATTACCCTCGAAAACTAAAACTTTTGAAATAGGAAAAGAGCCTTTAATCACATTCTTTACCATTTGCAATCATAAAATAGTCTAATATCTTCATTTTTTCAACATACGTAGCTATTACCCTCGAAAACTAAAACTTTTGAAATAGGAAAAGAGCCTTTAATCACATTCTTTACCATGTGCAATCATAAAATAGTCTAATATCTTCATTTTTTCAACATACGTAGCTATTACCCTCGAAAACTAAAACTTTTGAAATAGGAAAAGAGCCTTTAATCACATTCTTTACCATGTGCAATCATAAAATAGTCTAATATCTTCATTTTTTCAACATACGTAGCTATTACCCTCGAAAACTAAAACTTTTGAAATAGGAAAAGAGCCTTTAATCACATTCTTTACCATGTGCAATCATAAAATAGTCTAATATCTTCATTTTTTCAACATACGTAGCTATTACCCTCGAAAACTAAAACTTTTGAAATAGGAAAAGAGCCTTTAATCACATTCTTTACCATGTGCAATCATAAAATAGTCTAATATCTTCATTTTTTCAACATACGTAGCTATTACCCTCGAAAACTAAAACTTTTGAAATAGGAAAAGAGCCTTTAATCACATTCTTTACCATTTGCAATCATAAAATAGTCTAATATCTTCATTTTTTCAACATACGTAGCTATTACCCTCGAAAACTAAAACTTTTGAAATAGGAAAAGAGCCTTTAATCACATTCTTTACCATGTGCAATCATAAAATAGTCTAATATCTTCATTTTTTCAACATACGTAGCTATTACCCTCGAAAACTAAAACTTTTGAAATAGGAAAAGAGCCTTTAATCACATTCTTTACCATGTGCAATCATAAAATAGTCTAATATCTTCATTTTTTCAACATACGTAGCTATTACCCTCGAAAACTAAAACTTTTGAAATAGGAAAAGAGCCTTTAATCACATTCTTTACCATTTGCAATCATAAAATAGTCTAATATCTTCATTTTTTCAACATACGTAGCTATTACCCTCGAAAACTAAAACTTTTGAAATAGGAAAAGAGCCTTTAATCACATTCTTTACCATGTGCAATCATAAAATAGTCTAATATCTTCATTTTTTCAACATACGTAGCTATTACCCTCGAAAACTAAAACTTTTGAAATAGGAAAAGAGCCTTTAATCACATTCTTTACCATTGCAATCATAAAATAGTCTAATATCTTCATTTTTTCAACATACGTAGCTATTACCCTCGAAAACTAAAACTTTTGAAATAGGAAAAGAGCCTTTAATCACATTCTTTACCATGTGCAATCATAAAATAGTCTAATATCTTCATTTTTTCAACATACGTAGCTATTACCCTCGAAAACTAAAACTTTTGAAATAGGAAAAGAGCCTTTAATCACATTCTTTACCATGTGCAATCATAAAATAGTCTAATATCTTCATTTTTTCAACATACGTAGCTATTACCCTCGAAAACTAAAACTTTTGAAATAGGAAAAGAGCCTTTAATCACATTCTTTACCATTTGCAATCATAAAATAGTCTAATATCTTCATTTTTTCAACATACGTAGCTATTACCCTCGAAAACTAAAACTTTTGAAATAGGAAAAGAGCCTTTAATCACATTCTTTACCATGTGCAATCATAAAATAGTCTAATATCTTCATTTTTTCAACATACGTAGCTATTACCCTCGAAAACTAAAACTTTTGAAATAGGAAAAGAGCCTTTAATCACATTCTTTACCATTTGCAATCATAAAATAGTCTAATATCTTCATTTTTTCAACATACGTAGCTATTACCCTCGAAAACTAAAACTTTTGAAATAGGAAAAGAGCCTTTAATCACATTCTTTACCATTGCAATCATAAAATAGTCTAATATCTTCATTTTTTCAACATACGTAGCTATTACCCTCGAAAACTAAAACTTTTGAAATAGGAAAAGAGCCTTTAATCACATTCTTTACCATGTGCAATCATAAAATAGTCTAATATCTTCATTTTTTCAACATACGTAGCTATTACCCTCGAAAACTAAAACTTTTGAAATAGGAAAAGAGCCTTTAATCACATTCTTTACCATTTGCAATCATAAAATAGTCTAATATCTTCATTTTTTCAACATACGTAGCTATTACCCTCGAAAACTAAAACTTTTGAAATAGGAAAAGAGCCTTTAATCACATTCTTTACCATGTGCAATCATAAAATAGTCTAATATCTTCATTTTTTCAACATACGTAGCTATTACCCTCGAAAACTAAAACTTTTGAAATAGGAAAAGAGCCTTTAATCACATTCTTTACCATGTGCAATCATAAAATAGTCTAATATCTTCATTTTTTCAACATACGTAGCTATTACCCTCGAAAACTAAAACTTTTGAAATAGGAAAAGAGCCTTTAATCACATTCTTTACCATTTGCAATCATAAAATAGTCTAATATCTTCATTTTTTCAACATACGTAGCTATTACCCTCGAAAACTAAAACTTTTGAAATAGGAAAAGAGCCTTTAATCACATTCTTTACCATTTGCAATCATAAAATAGTCTAATATCTTCATTTTTTCAACATACGTAGCTATTACCCTCGAAAACTAAAACTTTTGAAATAGGAAAAGAGCCTTTAATCACATTCTTTACCATTGCAATCATAAAATAGTCTAATATCTTCATTTTTTCAACATACGTAGCTATTACCCTCGAAAACTAAAACTTTTGAAATAGGAAAAGAGCCTTTAATCACATTCTTTACCATTTGCAATCATAAAATAGTCTAATATCTTCATTTTTTCAACATACGTAGCTATTACCCTCGAAAACTAAAACTTTTGAAATAGGAAAAGAGCCTTTAATCACATTCTTTACCATTTGCAATCATAAAATAGTCTAATATCTTCATTTTTTCAACATACGTAGCTATTACCCTCGAAAACTAAAACTTTTGAAATAGGAAAAGAGCCTTTAATCACATTCTTTACCATGTGCAATCATAAAATAGTCTAATATCTTCATTTTTTCAACATACGTAGCTATTACCCTCGAAAACTAAAACTTTTGAAATAGGAAAAGAGCCTTTAATCACATTCTTTACCATGTGCAATCATAAAATAGTCTAATATCTTCATTTTTTCAACATACGTAGCTATTACCCTCGAAAACTAAAACTTTTGAAATAGGAAAAGAGCCTTTAATCACATTCTTTACCATGTGCAATCATAAAATAGTCTAATATCTTCATTTTTTCAACATACGTAGCTATTACCCTCGAAAACTAAAACTTTTGAAATAGGAAAAGAGCCTTTAATCACATTCTTTACCATGTGCAATCATAAAATAGTCTAATATCTTCATTTTTTCAACATACGTAGCTATTACCCTCGAAAACTAAAACTTTTGAAATAGGAAAAGAGCCTTTAATCACATTCTTTACCATGTGCAATCATAAAATAGTCTAATATCTTCATTTTTTCAACATACGTAGCTATTACCCTCGAAAACTAAAACTTTTGAAATAGGAAAAGAGCCTTTAATCACATTCTTTACCATTTGCAATCATAAAATAGTCTAATATCTTCATTTTTTCAACATACGTAGCTATTACCCTCGAAAACTAAAACTTTTGAAATAGGAAAAGAGCCTTTAATCAAATGCTTTACCATGTGCAATCATAAAATTGTCTAATATCTTCATTTTTTCAACATACGTAGCTATTACCCTCGAAAACTAAAACTTTTGAAATAGGAAAAGAGCCTTTAATCACATTCTTTACCATTGCAATCATAAAATAGTCTAATATCTTCATTTTTTCAACATACGTAGCTATTACCCTCGAAAACTAAAACTTTTGAAATAGGAAAAGAGCCTTTAATCACATTCTTTACCATTTGCAATCATAAAATAGTCTAATATCTTCATTTTTTCAACATACGTAGCTATTACCCTCGAAAACTAAAACTTTTGAAATAGGAAAAGAGCCTTTAATCACATTCTTTACCATGTGCAATCATAAAATAGTCTAATATCTTCATTTTTTCAACATACGTAGCTATTACCCTCGAAAACTAAAACTTTTGAAATAGGAAAAGAGCCTTTAATCACATTCTTTACCATTTGCAATCATAAAATAGTCTAATATCTTCATTTTTTCAACATACGTAGCTATTACCCTCGAAAACTAAAACTTTTGAAATAGGAAAAGAGCCTTTAATCACATTCTTTACCATGTGCAATCATAAAATAGTCTAATATCTTCATTTTTTCAACATACGTAGCTATTACCCTCGAAAACTAAAACTTTTGAAATAGGAAAAGAGCCTTTAATCACATTCTTTACCATTTGCAATCATAAAATAGTCTAATATCTTCATTTTTTCAACATACGTAGCTATTACCCTCGAAAACTAAAACTTTTGAAATAGGAAAAGAGCCTTTAATCACATTCTTTACCATTTGCAATCATAAAATAGTCTAATATCTTCATTTTTTCAACATACGTAGCTATTACCCTCGAAAACTAAAACTTTTGAAATAGGAAAAGAGCCTTTAATCACATTCTTTACCATGTGCAATCATAAAATAGTCTAATATCTTCATTTTTTCAACATACGTAGCTATTACCCTCGAAAACTAAAACTTTTGACATAGGAAAAGAGCCTTTAATCACATTCTTTACCATTTGCAATCATAAAATAGTCTAATATCTTCATTTTTTCAACATACGTAGCTATTACCCTCGAAAACTAAAACTTTTGAAATAGGAAAAGAGCCTTTAATCACATTCTTTACCATGTGCAATCATAAAATAGTCTAATATCTTCATTTTTTCAACATACGTAGCTATTACCCTCGAAAACTAAAACTTTTGAAATAGGAAAAGAGCCTTTAATCACATTCTTTACCATGTGCAATCATAAAATAGTCTAATATCTTCATTTTTTCAACATACGTAGCTATTACCCTCGAAAACTAAAACTTTTGAAATAGGAAAAGAGCCTTTAATCACATTCTTTACCATGTGCAATCATAAAATAGTCTAATATCTTCATTTTTTCAACATACGTAGCTATTACCCTCGAAAACTAAAACTTTTGAAATAGGAAAAGAGCCTTTATCACATTCTTTACCATGTGCAATCATAAAATAGTCTAATATCTTCATTTTTTCAACATACGTAGCTATTACCCTCGAAAACTAAAACTTTTGAAATAGGAAAAGAGCCTTTAATCACATTCTTTACCATGTGCAATCATAAAATAGTCTAATATCTTCATTTTTCAACGTACGTAGCTATTACCCTCGAAAACTAAAACTTTTGAAATAGGAAAAGAGCCTTTAATCACATTCTTTACCATTTGCAATCATAAAATAGTCTAATATCTTCATTTTTTCAACATACGTAGCTACTACCCTCGAAAACTAAAATTTTTGAAATAGGAAAAGAGCCTTTAATCACATTCTTTACCATGTGCAATCATAAAATTGTCTAATATCTTCATTTTTTCAACATACGTAGCTATTACCCTCGAAAACTAAAACTTTTGAAATAGGAAAAGAGCCTTTAATCACATTATTTACCATGTGCAATCATAAAATAGTCTAATATCTTCATTTTTTCAACATACGTAGCTATTACCCTCGAAAACTAAAACTTTTGAAATAGGAAAAGAGCCTTTAATCACATTCTTTACCATTTGCAATCATAAAATAGTCTAATATATTCATTTTTTCAATATATGTAGCTATTACCCTCGAAAACTAAAACTTTTGAAATAGGAAAAGAGCCTTTAATCACATTCTTTACCATGTGCAATCATAAAATAGTCTAATATCTTCATTTTTTCAACATAGGTAGCTATTACCCTCGAAAACTAAAACTTTTGAAATAGGAAAAGAGCCTTTAATCACATGCTTTACCATGTGCAATCATAAAATTGTCTAATATCTTCATTTTTTCAACATATGTAGCTATTACCCTCGGAAACTAAAACTTTTGACGTAGGAAAAGAGCCTTTAATCACATTCTTTAACATTTGCAATCATAAAATAGTCTAATATCTTCATTTTTTCAACATACGTAGCTATTACCCTCGAAAACTAAAACTTTTGACATAGGAAAAGAGCCTTTAATCATATTCTTTACCATTTGCAATCATAAAATAGTCTAATATCTTCATTTTTTCAACATACGTAGCTATTACCCTCGAAAACTAAAACTTTTGAAATAGGAAAAGAGCCTTTAATCACATTCTTTACCATGTGCAATCATAAAATAGTCTAATATCTTCATTTTTTCAACATACATAGCTATTACCCTCTAAAACTAAAACTTTTGAAATAGGAAAAGAGCCTTTAATCACATTCTTTACCATTTGCAATCATAAAATAGTCTAATATCTTCATTTTTTCAACATACGTAGCTATTTTCAAAATTTTTTCAATTGCAAATGGTAGAGAATGTGATTAAAGGCTCTTTTCCTATTTCAAAAGTTTTAGTTTTCGAGGGTAATAGCTACGTATGTTTAAAAAATGAAGATATTAGACTATTTTATGATTGCAAATGGTAAAGAATGTGATTAAAGGCTATTTTCCTAATTCAAAAGTTTTAATTTTCGAGGGTAATAGCTACGTATGTTGAAAAAATGGAGGTATTAGACAATTTTATGATTGTACATGGTAAAGAATGTGATTAAAGGCTCTTTTGACATAGAGCCTTTTGAGCCATTTTTTCAACATACGTAGCTATTACCCTCTAAAACTAAAACTTTTGAAATAGGAAAAGAGCCTTTAATCACATTCTTTACCATGTGCAATCATAAAATAGTCTAATATCTTCATTTTTTCAACATACGTAGCTATTTTCAAAATTTTTTCCATTGCAAATGGTAGAGAATGTGATTAAAGGCTCTTTTCCTATTTCAAAAGTTTTAGTTTTCGAGGGTAATAGCTACGTATGTTGAAAAAATTTCAACATTCTTTACCATGTGCAATCATAAAATATTCTAATATCTTCATATTTTCAACATACGTAGCTATTACCCTCGAAAACTAAAACTTTTGAAATAGGAAAAGAGCTTTTAATCAAATTCTATACCATGTGCAATCATAAAATTGTCTAATATCTTCATTTTTTCAACGTACGTAGCTATTACCCTCGAAAACTAAAACTTTTGAAATAGGAAAAGAGCCTTTAATCACATTCTTTACCATGTGCAATCATAAAATAGTCTAATATCTTCATTTTTTCAACATACGTAGCTATTACCCTCGAAAACTAAAACTTTTGAAATAGGAAAAGAGCCTTTAATCACATTCTTTACCATTTGCAATCATAAAATAGTCTAATATCTTCATTTTTTCAACATACGTAGCTACTACCCTCGAAAACTAAAATTTTTGAAATAGGAAAAGAGCCTTTAATCACATTCTTCACCATGTGCAATCATAAAATTGTCTAATATCTTCATTTTTTCAACATACGTAGCTATTACCCTCGAAAACTAAAACTTTTGAAATAGGAAAAGAGCCTTTAATCACATTATTTACCATGTGCAATCATAAAATAGTCTAATATCTTCATTTTTTCAACATACGTAGCTATTACCCTCGAAAACTAAAACTTTTGAAATAGGAAAAGAGCCTTTAATCACATTCTTTACCATTTGCAATCATAAAATAGTCTAATATATTCATTTTTTCAATATATGTAGCTATTACCCTCGAAAACTAAAACTTTTGAAATAGGAAAAGAGCCTTTAATCACATTCTTTACCATGTGCAATCATAAAATAGTCTAATATCTTCATTTTTTCAACATAGGTAGCTATTACCCTCGAAAACTAAAACTTTTGAAATAGGAAAAGAGCCTTTAATCACATGCTTTACCATGTGCAATCATAAAATTGTCTAATATCTTCATTTTTTCAACATACGTAGCTATTACCCTCGGAAACTAAAACTTTTGACGTAGGAAAAGAGCCTTTAATCACATTCTTTAACATTTGCAATCATAAAATAGTCTAATATCTTCATTTTTTCAACATACGTAGCTATTACCCTCGAAAACTAAAACTTTTGACATAGGAAAAGAGCCTTTAATCACATTCTTTACCATGTGCAATCATAAAATAGTCTAATATCTTCATTTTTTCAACATACATAGCTATTACCCTCTAAAACTAAAACTTTTGAAATAGGAAAAGAGCCTTTAATCACATTCTTTACCATTTGCAATCATAAAATAGTCTAATATCTTCATTTTTTCAACATACGTAGCTATTTTCAAAATTTTTTCAATTGCAAATGGTAGAGAATGTGATTAAAGGCTCTTTTCCTATTTCAAAAGTTTTAGTTTTCGAGGGTAATAGCTACGTATGTTTAAAAAATGAAGATATTAGACTATTTTATGATTGCAAATGGTAAAGAATGTGATTAAAGGCTATTTTCCTAATTCAAAAGTTTTAATTTTCGAGGGTAATAGCTACGCATGTTGAAAAAATGGAGATATTAGACAATTTTATGATTGTACATGGTAAAGAATGTGATTAAAGGCTCTTTTGACATAGAGCCTTTTGAGCCATTTTTTCAACATACGTAGCTATTACCCTCTAAAACTAAAACTTTTGAAATAGGAAAAGAGCCTTTAATCACATTCTTTACCATGTGCAATCATAAAATAGTCTAATATCTTCATTTTTTCAACATACGTAGCTATTTTCAAAATTTTTTCCATTGCAAATGGTAGAGAATGTGATTAAAGGCTCTTTTCCTATTTCAAAAGTTTTAGTTTTCGAGGGTAATAGCTACGTATGTTGAAAAAATTTCAACATTCTTTACCATGTGCAATCATAAAATATTCTAATATCTTCATTTTTTCAACATACGTAGCTATTACCCTCGAAAACTAAAACTTTTGAAATAGGAAAAGAGCTTTTAATCAAATTCTATACCATGTGCAATCATAAAATTGTCTAATATCTTCATTTTTTCAACGTACGTAGCTATTACCCTCGAAAACTAAAACTTTTGAAATAGGAAAAGAGCCTTTAATCACATTCTTTACCATGTGCAATCATAAAATAGTCTAATATCTTCATTTTTTCAACATACATAGCTATTACCCTTGAAAACTAAAACTTTTGAAATAGGAAAAGAGCCTTTAATCACATTCTTTACCATGTGCAATCATAAAATAGTCTAATATCTTCATTTATTCAACATACGTAACTATTACCCTCGAAAACTAAAACTTTTGAATTAGGAAAAGAGCCTTTAATCACATTCTTTACCATGTGCAATCATAAAATAGTCTAATATCTTCATTTTTTCAACATACGTAGCTATTACCCTCGAAAACAAAAACTTTTGAAATAGGAAAAGAGCCTTTAATCACATTCTTTACCATGTGCAATCATAAAATTGTCTAATATCTTCATTTTTTCAACATACGTAGCTATTACCCTCGAAAACTAAAACTTTTGAAATAGGAAAAGAGCCTTTAATCACATTCTTTACCATGTGCAATCATAAAATTGTCTAATATCTTCATTTTTTCAACATACGTAGCTATTACCCTCGAAAACTAAAACTTTTGAAATAGGAAAAGAGCCTTTAATCACATTCTTTACCATTTGCAATCATAAAATATTCTAATATCTTCATTTTTTCAACATACGTAGCTATTACCCTCGAAAACTAAAACTTTTGAAATAGGAAAAGAGCCTTTAATCACATTCTTTACCATTTGCAATCATAAAATAGTCTAATATCTTCATTTTTTCAACATACGTAGCTATTACCCTCGAAAACTAAAACTTTTGACATAGGAAAAGAGCCTTTAATCACATTCTTTACCATTTGCAATCATAAAATAGTCTAATATCTTCATTTTTTCAACATACATAGCTATTACCCTACCCTCGAAAACTAAAACTTTTGAAATAGGAAAAGAGCCTTTAATCACATTCTTTACCATTTGCAATCATAAAATAGTCTAATATCTTCATTTTTTCAACATACGTAGCTATTACCCTCGAAAACTAAAACTTTTGAAATAGGAAAAGAGCCTTTAATCACATTCTTTACCATTTGCAATCATAAAATAGTCTAATATCTTCATTTTTTCAACATACGTAGCTATTACCCTCGAAAACTAAAACTTTTGAAATAGGAAAAGAGCCTTTAATCACATTCTTTACCATGTGCAATCATAAAATAGTCTAATATCTTCATTTTTTCAACATACGTAGCTATTACCCTCGAAAACTAAAACTTTTGAAATAGGAAAAGAGCCTTTAATCACATTCTTTACCATGTGCAATCATAAAATAGTCTAATATCTTCATTTTTTCAACATACGTAGCTATTACCCTCGAAAACTAAAACTTTTGAAATAGGAAAAGAGCCTTTAATCACATTCTTTACCATGTGCAATCATAAAATTGTCTAATATCTTCATTTTTTCAACATACGTAGCTATTACCCTCGAAAACTAAAACTTTTGAAATAGGAAAAGAGCCTTTAATCACATTCTTTACCATGTGCAATCATAAAATTGTCTAATATCTTCATTTTTTCAACATACGTAGCTATTACCCTCGAAAACTAAAACTTTTGAAATAGGAAAAGAGCCTTTAATCACATTCTTTACCATGTGCAATCATAAAATTGTCTAATATCTTCATTTTTTCAACATACGTAGCTATTATCCTCGAAAACTAAAACTTTTGAAATAGGAAAAGAGCCTTTAATCACATTCTTTACCATGTGCAATCATAAAATAGTCTAATATCTTCATTTTTTCAACATACGTAGCTATTACCCTCGAAAACTAAAACTTTTGAAATAGGAAAAGACCCTTTAATCACATTCTTTACCATTTGCAATCATAAAATAGTCTAATATCTTCATTTTTTCAACATACGTAGCTATTACCCTCGAAAACTAAAACTTTTGAAATAGGAAAAGAGCCTTTAATCACATTCTTTACCATTTGCAATCATAAAATAGTCTAATATCTTCATTTTTTCAACATACGTAGCTATTACCCTTGAAAACTAAAACTTTTGAAATAGGAGAAGAGCCTTGAATAGGAAAACTAAAACTTTTGAAATAGGAAAAGAGCCTTTAATCACATTCTTTACCATTTGCAATCATAAAATAGTCTAATATCTTCATTTTTTCAACATACGTAGCTATTACCCTCGAAAACTAAAACTTTTGAAATAGGAAAAGAGCCTTTAATCACATTCTTTACCATGTGCAATCATAAAATAGTCTAATATCTTCATTTTTTCAACATACGTAGCTATTACCCTCGAAAACTAAAACTTTTGAAATAGGAAAAGAGCCTTTAATCACATTCTTTACCATGTGCAATCATAAAATAGTCTAATATCTTCATTTTTTCAACATACGTAGCTATTACCCTCGAAAACTAAAACTTTTGAAATAGGAAAAGAGCCTTTAATCACATTCTTTACCATGTGCAATCATAAAATAGTCTAATATCTTCATTTTTTCAACATACGTAGCTATTACCCTCGAAAACTAAAACTTTTGAAATAGGAAAAGAGCCTTTAATCACATTCTTTACCATGTGCAATCATAAAATTGTCTAATATCTTCATTTTTTCAACATACGTAGCTATTACCCTCGAAAACTAAAACTTTTGAAATAGGAAAAGAGCCTTTAATCACATTCTTTACCATGTGCAATCATAAAATAGTCTAATATCTTCATTTTTTCAACATACGTAGCTATTACCCTCGAAAACTAAAACTTTTGAAATAGGAAAAGAGCCTTTAATCACATTCTTTACCATGTGCAATCATAAAATTGTCTAATATCTTCATTTTTTCAACATACGTAGCTATTACCCTCGAAAACTAAAACTTTTGAAATAGGAAAAGAGCCTTTAATCACATTCTTTACCATGTGCAATCATAAAATAGTCTAATATCTTCATTTTTTCAACATACGTAGCTATTACCCTCGAAAACTAAAACTTTTGAAATAGGAAAAGAGCCTTTAATCACATTCTTTACCATGTGCAATCATAAAATTGTCTAATATCTTCATTTTTTCAACATACGTAGCTATTACCCTCGAAAACTAAAACTTTTGAAATAGGAAAAGAGCCTTTAATCACATTCTTTACCATGTGCAATCATAAAATTGTCTAATATCTTCATTTTTTCAACATACGTAGCTATTACCCTCGAAAACTAAAACTTTTGAAATAGGAAAAGAGCCTTTAATCACATTCTTTACCATGTGCAATCATAAAATTGTCTAATATCTTCATTTTTTCACAACAATAGCTCTTACCCTCGAAAACTAAAACTTTTGAAATAGGAAAAGAGCCTTTAATCACATTCTTTACCATGTGCAATCATAAAATTGTCTAATATCTTCATTTTTTCAATATACGTAGCTATTACCCTCGAAAACTAAAACTTTTGAAATAGGAAAAGAGCCTTTAATCACATTCTTTACCATGTGCAATCATAAAATTGTCTAATATCTTCATTTTTTCAACATACGTAGCTATTACCCTCGAAAACTAAAACTTTTGAAATAGGAAAAGAGCCTTTAATCACATTCTTTACCATTTGCAATCATAAAATAGTCTAATATCTTCATTTTTTCAACATACGTAGCTATTACCCTCGAAAACTAAAACTTTTGAAATAGGAAAAGAGCCTTTAATCACATTCTTTACCATTTGCAATCATAAAATAGTCTAATATCTTCATTTTTTCAACATACGTAGCTATTACCCTCGAAAACTAAAACTTTTGAAATAGGAAAAGAGCCTTTAATCACATTCTTTACCATTTGCAATCATAAAATAGTCTAATATCTTCATTTTTTCAACATACGTAGCTATTACCCTCGAAAACTAAAACTTTTGAAATAGGAAAAGAGCCTTTAATCACATTCTTTACCATGTGCAATCATAAAATAGTCTAATATCTTCATTTTTTCAACATACGTAGCTATTACCCTCGAAAACTAAAACTTTTGAAATAGGAAAAGAGCCTTTAATCACATTCTTTACCATGTGCAATCATAAAATAGTCTAATATCTTCATTTTTTCAACATACGTAGCTATTACCCTCGAAAACTAAAACTTTGAAATAGGAAAAGAGCCTTTAATCACATTCTTTACCATGTGCAATCATAAAATTGTCTAATATCTTCATTTTTTCAACATACGTAGCTATTACCCTCGAAAACTAAAACTTTTGACATAGGAAAAGAGCCTTTAATCACATTCTTTACCATGTGCAATCATAAAATTGTCTAATATCTTCATTTTTTCAACATACGTAGCTATTACCCTCGAAAACTAAAACTTTTGAAATAGGAAAAGAGCCTTTAATCACATTCTTTACCATGTGCATA